>NC_057800.1:385136624-385436624 GCF_018294505.1 Triticum aestivum | reverse complement strand
CAAAGCTTGGTTACCAGAGCTAAATCCTAAACCCTAAACCCTAAACCCTGAAATCAGTTCCAGTGATTCCTACACCAGTAAGTGAGGAAGCTAATGATGATGATCATGAAACTTCTGATCAAGTTACTACCGAACCTCATAGGTCAACGAGAGTAAGATCCGCACCAGAGTGGTACGATAATCCTATTCTGGAGGTCATGTTACTTGACCATGACGAACGGGGTATCCAAGTTTAAAGGAGGATGGTACTCCATTTGATGAAAAGGATTTCACCACCTGCATGAAGGATATACGCCCTGTGGCCACTCAAATTGGGAACGACACTGACCTCACCAAGTGTCAGCCGGGTTATGACAAGGAGAATCGGAGAATCCCCACGCCGCATTATGACGATGTCAGCTTGATCCCTCCAATCTGTAAGCACACCTTTGCCCCTGAAGTCGACCCGACCGGGTTAATAGACGATGAAGCTGAGTTTGAGGCCTTGAGTGGCATTGACTGGGCCTCATCATCCTTCCAGGACAAAACAGCCGGCGGAGAGGCGGAGAAGGATAACCCGGATGTTTGAAGTCAACCCCAAGAGTAGATTGCCAGGCGCCACCTGCTTACGTCGTTGTAGAAAAACAAGGCCGCATCATTCAGACTCGGGGAGTCTTGTAACAGAGTAGAAAATACTTTGAGTTTTGCTATGCCTTTGCACATGCTTATGGCCCTTAATACTTGCATAAGCCGCCGTCACTATGCACTTTGTAGTTTATATGAATATGTTATGTCCTTTGCAGAAATGTCTTGCATTACCCTGTGATGCTTACGGCTGCTTTTCCGGCTTATATAAGCTAACCCCTGAGGGTAAGTTTAACTCCTGAAAATTGGCACATAAAAGTTCACCTGGTACTTAACAACCTGATGTAACCAATATTAATCCTGGAGGATTGCAATGTATTCCATTGTATTTTCAAGAGGGTCGCAAGATATCCAATGTTGATACTTGTAAAATATGATGAACAAATTCAAGGGTTTCTGATTCGAATACGATCAGTGAACCGTCCCAAAGGGGTTGAGCTAAGATTCGGATACGATCTGTTAGCCCCCAGTGGCTATGGCGATGCCGATCAAGTGGGTATCGATAGCTATGTTCTCTTTGGTTCATATACAACCTATGTTTGAATGGGAAGCCCCCAAGTGACCATAAGAGTTGTTTAATGACACTGATTCGAATACGATCCACGTCAGACCCAAAGGGGTTAAGCTATGATTCAAATATGATCAAGAAGCCCCCAAGTGGGTTTGGCAGTATGTCGATCAAGTGGGTATCGACAGCTATGTTCTCTTTGGTTCGAATACGACCTATGTTTGAACAGGAAGCCCCCAAGTGATCACGACTAGATTTAGATATGATCATAAGCCGGACCAAAGGAAATCCGGATTCAGATATGATCTGCTTCTCCTTGGTTATCTCCACCACCTGACAAAGAAAACACATAAACCTTTTTTGGGAGTGGAAAAAAGGACAGAGGTCCTGCTTTATTGCTTTATGTAATATACATAGTATAAGTATATACACATTAGAGCTGATGGCTCAAGTATAATAAGGCCGAAGATGAGCGATATTCCATGGCCGACGGGTCTCCTCCTCCGACTTACGTGAGTCTTTGTGCTCCCGAACGTCGATAAGGTAGTATGATCCGTTGTTCAGATTCTTGCTGACCACAAAGGGTCCTTCCCAAGGAGGGGATAGCTTGTGCATGTCAGATTGATCCTGGATGAGTCGAAGCACTAAGTCGCCTTCCTGAAAGGTTCTGGACCTAACCCGGCGGCTGTGGTAGCGGTGCAGGTCTTGCTGGTAAATCGTCGAGCGGGCTATTGCCAAGTCTCACTCTTCATCCAACAGGTCAAGTGCGTCTTGCCGAGCTTTTTCATTGTCTTCCTCAACATAAGCCGCCACACGGGGTGAGTCATGACGGATGTCACTTGGCAGGACCGCCTCACTCCATACACCATAAAGAAAGGCGTGTAACCCGTAGATCTGTTAGGTGTAGTATTGATGCTCCAAAGAACAGAAGGTAACTCCACCCAACAACCCGGCATCCAGTGCAAGGGAACCAAGAGCCCGGGCTTGATACCCCTCAAGATTTCTTGATTAGCTCGTTCTGCTTGACCATTGGATTGAGGGTGAGCCACAGCTGAAACATCAAGCCGGATATGCTCTCGTTGACAGAACTCTTCCATAGCTCCTTTGGAAAGGTTAGTGCCGTTATCAGTTATAATGCTATGTGGAAAACCAAAGCGAAAAATCACCTTTTCCATAAACTGGACCGCCGTGGCTGCATCACACTTACTGACTGGCTCCGCCTCCACCCACTTTGTGAACTTGTCAACCGCCACCAAGAGGTGCGTCTTTTTATCCTTAGACCTTTTGAAAGGCCCGACCATATCCAGCCCCCAGACTGCAAACGGCCAAGTAATTGGAATCATCCTCAATTCTTGAGCCAGCACATGAGCTCGTCGTGAGAATTTCTGACATCCATCACATTTACTGACCAGGTCTTCTGCATCAGCATGAGCCGTCAGCCAATAAAACCCATGACGGAAAGCCTTGGCCACAAGAGATTTTGAGCCGGCGTGATGACCACAATCGCCTTCATGAATCTCACGAAGGATCTCCTGACCCTCTGTAGGTGACACGCAACATTGAAATGCTCGAGTGACGCTGCAGTGATGTAACTCGCCATTAACAATTGTCATGGACTTGGACCGCCGGACGATTTGTCTTGCCAAGGTCTCATCTTCAGGAAACTCTCCTCGGGTCATGTAAGCCAAATAAGGCACTGTCCAATCTGGGATAACATGGAGAGCCGCCACCAGCTGTGCCTCCGGGTCTGGTATTGCCAGATCTTCCTCTGTAGGTAACTTAACAGAAGGATTATGCAAAACATCCAGAAAGGTGTTAGGCGGCACCGGCTTACGCTGAGACCCCAGCCGGCTTAAGGCATCAGCCGCCTCGTTCTTCCTTCGATCAATGTGTTCCACCGCATAACCCTTGAAATGTCCAGCTACAACATCGACTTCACGACAGTAAGCTGCCATAAGGGGATCTTTACAGTCCCACTTGCCTGACACTTGTTGAGCCACAAGATCTGAGTCTCCCAAGCATCTTACGCGGCTCAAGTTCATCTCTTTGTCCATCCGGAGACCATGGAGTATGGCCTCGTACTCAGCTACATTGTTAGTACAAGGAAACATAAGCCGGAGTACATAACAAAATTTGTCACCTTGAGGGGAAGTTAACACGACTCCAGCCCCCGAGCCTTCCAACTGTATGGACCCATCAAAGTGAATAGTCCAATAAGTGTTATCGGGCTTCTCCTCAGGTGCCTGTAGCTCTGTCCAGTCATTGATGAAATCCACCAAAGCTTGAGACTTAATGGCAGTGCGTGGTACGTACTTCAGACTATGAGGCCCGAGCTCGATGGCCCACTTGGCTACTCGTCCTATAGCCTCTCTGTTCTGAATAATGTCTCCCAAGGGGGCAGAACTTACCACAGTGATAGGGTGACCTTGAAAGTATTGGTTTAGCTTCCGGCTTGCCATGAACACCCCGTAAACAAGTTTCTGCCAATGAGGATATCTTTGTTTTGACTCGATGAGTACCTCACTGACATAATATACCGACCGTTGAACCAGATGCTCCTTACCAGCCTCCTTGCGCTCTACCACAATTGCCACACTAACGGCTCGTGAATTAGCAGCCACATATAACAGCAAAGGCCCTTTGTCAATGGGAGCTGCAAGAACTGGCGGCTCAGATAACTGCCTCTTCAAATCCTCAAAAGCAGCATTAGCAGCATTACTCCAGACAAAGGTGTCTGCCTTCTTCATCAGTTGGTACAGCGGTAGGGCCTTCTCACCTAACCGGCTTATGAATCGGCTTAAAGCGGCAACACGACCCGCCAGTCGCTGAACATCATTGATACATGCCGGTTTAGCCAAAGAAGTGATTGCCTTAATCTTCTCCGGATTAGCCTCGATGCCCCTGTTTGAGACCAAGAATCCCAAAAGCTTGCCTGCAGGCACACCAAATACACACTTCTCCGGGTTAAGCATCATTTTGTAAACCCGGAGATTGTCAAAGGTTTCTCTAAGATCAGATATCAAGGTTTCCGCCTCTCTGGATTTCACCACTATATCATCCACATAAGCATGAACATTGCGCCCAATCTGATTGTGGAGACAATTCTGTACACACGTTGATAAGTCGCCTGGGCACTCTTGAGCCCAAAAGGCATAGACACATAGCAGAAGGCCCCGAACGGAGTGATGAAAGCCGTCTTCTCCTGGTCCTTAACTGCCATCTTGATCTGATGATAACCAGAGTAAGCATCCAAAAAGCTCAAACGCGCACAACCCGCCGTAGCATCAATGATTTGATCAATACGGGGGAGAGCGAAAGGATCGGCCGGAAAAGCCTTATTTAAGTCCGTGTAATCCACACACATCCGCCAGGTGCCGTTTTTCTTGAGCACGAGCACCGGGTTAGCCAACCACTCCGGGTGAAAAACTTCGACAATGAACCCAGCCGCCAAGAGCCGGGCGACCTCTTCTCCTATAGCTTTTCGTCGTTCCTCATTGAATCGCCGCAGAAACTGCCTGACCGGCTTATACTTAGGATCAATATTAAGAGTGTGCTCAGCGAGTCCTCTCGGTACACCCGGCATGTCAGAAGGCTTCCATGCAAAGATGTCCCGGTTCTCACAGATGAACTCGATGAGCGCACTTTCCTATTTAGGATCAAAGTTGGCACTGATGCTGAATTGCTTAGACGAATCGCCCGGAGTAAAATCAACAAGCTTAGTCTCTGCAGCAGATTTAAACTTCATGGCCGGGTCATGCTCCGTAGTCGGCTTCTTGAGGGAGGTCATATCCGCCGGGTCAACGTTATCTTGATAAAATTTGAGCTCCTCCGTTGCACAGACAGACTCGGCGTAAGCCGCATCGCCTTCTTCACACTCCAGGGCCACCTTTCGTCTTCCATGCACAGTGATGGTACCCTTGTAACCCGGCATCTTGAGCTGTAGACAAACATAACACGGCCGCGCCATGAACTTGGCATAAGCCGGCCGCCCGAACAAAGCGTGATATGGACTCTTGATTTTCACCACTTCAAAAGTTAACTTTTCCGCCCTAGAATCATGCTCGTCTCCGAAGGCCACTTCTAGCTCAATCTTACCCACAGGATATGCCGACTTACCAGGCACCACTCCATGGAAGACGGTGTTGGAAGTCTTTAAATTCTTGTCAGTTAAGCCCATGCGCCGAAAGGTCTTGTAATAGAGGATGTTGATGCTACTACCTCCATCCATGAGCACCTTAGTAAATTTATAACCACCAACCTGCGGTGCCACTACCAAGGCCAGTTGACCCGGATTATCAACCCGGGGAGGGTGATCCTCCCTGCTCCAAACAATAGGCTGTTCCGACCACCTCAAGTAACGAGGGACTGCCGGCTCAATAGAATTCACCACCCTCTTATGAACTTTCTGATCACGTTTACACAAACTTGTGGTGAACACGTGATATTGCCCACTGTTTAGTTGTTTTGGATGGCTCTAATAACCCGACTGCTGCTGCTGCTGACCTCCTTGACCAGACTGCTGTTGATTATAACCACCCTGGCTTCCCTGAAAACCGGATCCTGAACCGCCGCCCGGGCCATGAAAGCCGCCAGCTCCTGAGCTGCCGCCTGGGCCTTGATTGCCATCGAATGTATTAGAATTCTTGAAAGCCTTCATGATTGCGCAATCCTTCCATAAATGAGTCGCTGGTCATTCCCGGGTGCCGTGTTTCGGGCAGGGCTCATTGAGTAGTTGCTCAAGAGACGGACCTGACCCGCCAAACCGAGGGGGTGGCTTTCCTTTGCGCTTTTGATTGTTACCCTGTGCATTGGCCACAAATTCCGGGTTACCGTCCGCCTTACGCTTATTGCCTCCTTGACTCGCCGGGTTATGCTGCTGACCCTTTCCACTGCCATTCTTCTTTCCTTTCCCTGTCTTTTCCTCATCAGACGCGGGATCCTTGGTACTATCAGAATCGGCATACTTGACTAAAGCCGCCATCAACGTCCCCATATCGTTGCAATCACGCTTAAGGCGCCCCAGTTTCTGTCTCAAAGGCTCAAAACGGCAATTCTTCTCCAGCATGAGAACTGCTGAGCCGGCATCCATCTTGTCAGACGAATGTATTATATCTTTGACCCGGCGTACCCAATGAGTCGTAGATTCACCTTCCTCCTGCTTACAATTTGCCAGGTCCACAATCGACATAGACTGCTTGCAAGTGTCCTTGAAGTTCTGGATGAAACGGGCCTTTAGCTCCGCCCATGAACCAATGGAATTGGGTGGCAAACCCTTTAACCAAGAACGGGCCATTCCATCCAACATCATGGTGAAGTATTTAGCCATCGCTTCATCACTAACCTCCAGCAGCTCCATGGCCATCTCGTAACTTTCAATCCACGCCCCAGGCTGTAAATCGGCCGTATAATTGGCACCTTTCGAGGTCTCTTGAAATCCTTGGGCAGACGTACATTACGTAGAGCCGGTATCAGACAAGGAACTCCTCCGGTTCTAGTAGCAACACCCGCCTCAACGGAAGTCGTCGGGTAAGCCGGTGAGTCCTGTTGGGCTGCTAGCTGAGCTGCCCGCTCGTCCTCCTGACGTATCCGATCCTGAACCGGGTTATACCCGCCGGGCTGGTTCCGGCGATGAGCGCTACTTGACAAGGCCTCTGACTCCATGTGTCTACTGTAACTCGGGCTCCGGTTTTGATGAGGCGGAGCTAACCAGGGCGGAGGAGTTGAGTGAATCCTGTCCCAGCTGTAGGAGTAGGTCTCTTGCTAAGCCAGGGCTGTTTGGACAAGTTCCCTGATCCTCCGGGTTTCCACCGCTGTTGGATCATCACCATCTACCGGGAGAGCCGCCAAACGTGCTGATGCTGCGATTAAGTTCTCCATGGGGTTGGAGAAGTGACCCTGTGGTATTGGTACGTAATGGGGCGGTGCCATATTGCCGTGAAGAGGCGCCGCCGCCGGAGGCTGTACTGGGCCTCCCGCTCCGGATGTCATAAACTGATTTGCACCTGGCGGGTTACTTGGGATGGCCCCGGGTGTAGCAAAGAGATTCCTAGGATCATAACGCTGAGGTAAACAGGACTGAGTTTTCTGATGTCTCCTCCTCATTACCTCATTAGATGCGTTCAAGCTCAACGTGAGCTGAAAGGCCTCTGCCTGAAGTTGCTGCGCCCGTACATCCAAAGCCGCCTGCTCCGTGGCTAATCTAGTATCTTCAGCTGCTAAGGTTTCCCTGGCCTGGGCGATCTCATCGCGAACCTGTGCCACCTCTGCCTCATGCTCAGATTGGTTCGCAGGGACGACTATAGCAGTTAACAAGGCCGTAAGTTTATCCATGAGATCCATCAGCACCTGAGCCGGTGAGCGCACAGGGCCTCCTGCCCTGGCTGCTCCTAACCCGGACGTTATCGCCGCTGAGGCCGTAGAATTTTGGCCGGGTTGAGTACCAACCATGAAGACTCCTGCCCAGTTTGGCGACTCTGAGGGGTCCAGAATAGTGCTGCCATCAGAACAGCCCCCAAGCACACCATCTTGAACTTGATACAGTGAATCTGTTGAGCCGGCGGACGAATCACCATCAGAGAGGACAGCCGGCTCCCCATCACCTTCAGATCCTTCAGGAAGTTCACCTCCGTGGATGCAACCCACAAAGGCACGCTTCATGACGGGTTGAGCTCGGGCGGGCTTCGCACGCTGAGCCGTCTCGACGAGGTCGGTGCAGCTATCCGGCTCAGGGCCCGGCTCACCAATCCGGCCGATGAAGACGTGAATTCCGCCAAAGGGGACCCGGTACCCGTACTCAATTGAGCCGGCGTCGGGGCCCCAGCCTTCGTCGTCGATGTAGATCTTGCCACGATGACTCTTGGTCATCCGGCCAACCGCGTATCCCTTGAGCCCTTCGAAGCTGCCCTTCAAGAACTCAAATCCACCATGCGCTGGCCCCACGGTGGGCGCCAACTGTCGTGGAATTGTCACGGCAAATGTCCTTTTGCAAGGACTTAGTCATGGAGCCATCGCAACTAGGAAGCTTAAAGGGGTTAATCGGGACAAGGACACGTGAGGCTTATACTAGTTCAGCCCCTTACGATGAAGGAAGGCCTACGTCTAGTTGGGTTGGAATTGCTTGAGGTTTCGATGACCAGGGAGCGAGATACGCTATGCCTGGCTCTCGATCAGTTGTTTCTTTCCCTTAAGCCGCTGGCGGGTCGTCCCCTTATATACACGGGTTGACGCCCTGCGGCCTATAGAGTCCCGGCCGGCTCATAAACAGTGTCCGGCTCGGTGACTAGTTACCTCTACCTTATGTTACAAGTCATGCCATTATGGCGGTTTCTCACTATGGGCCTTAAGCCCTATGACCCGCCATCCTCATGCTGGGTCTTGGGCTGCTTTAATGATGAGTCTTCTTTACGTAACCCGACTCCTCCTGTCCGGTTTACTCAAATAGTTATATCCCCAACACTGACCGTTGATTAGTAGAACTGACGTGTGGGTCCCGTCTGTCATAGATTGTTCAGTAATTAATAGAGTTAATTAGTTTAATTAGACATGTTAATTAAGTTAAGTCAATTAACCTACATTAATTAAGTTAAATAATTTGTTAATTAATTAATTATTTTTAAAATCATTTTTTCTAGGGCTGGGACCCACAGTCAGTGGCCCAGAGGCCTAATGAGGCGGCTAGCTAACGTGCGCCCATGCACATGCTATCTGAGCCCTGGGGAAGGCCGAGCCCGGGCGGCGGAGGCCGCTTGTGGGGGAGCCGTGGGCGCGCCCCCGAACAACAGCTGGCACAGGCGACCATGGCTAGTGGGGCGCAGGGGGCGAGCAGGGGAGGTGCTCGCTAGGCGGGGCAAGGAGACGCGACGGGGTTGCGGCGGCTATAGCCTGTGGCAACGGAGGCAGTATTGGGGTGCGGGCGGTGGATGCGCCTGGTGAGCAGGGTGCGCGGGAAGCAGAGGGGCAGCACACGACAGTGGTGGTGGCTAGAGGCGGTGCGCGGCAGGGGAGGCGGGGCCAGGCCACGACAGGAGCGGGGCCTGCGGCAGGCGCACCCGGCAAGGTGGGGCTCAGCGAGCAGCGGCAGCAGCAGCAGCTAGCGCAGCCAGCGGCTAGCTGCAATGACGGAAGGCAACGCCGGTGGCACGCAGCAACAACCGTGGGCGGGCAAGGTGGTGGTGCGTGCGGACGGCGACAGAGACGGGCGTGCGAGCGTGTGCAGGGGCTCGGACCGGCGCAAGCTACAGGCATGGGGGCGACTATGGCTACGGGCATGGATCTGCGGAGAAAGGAGAGGGGGAAGAAGCGGAGCTCACCGGGAGGAGTGCAAGGAGGCTCGTCAGGGTTCGGGAGCAGCAGTGACATCCATTGAAAGTGCTAGTGATCGACTAGAGGGGGGGGGGTGAATAGGCGATTTTTATGAAAGTCTTCAAAACATGGAAGTTTCGAAGACAAACGATAGAAATAAACCTATTACCCTGCAGCGGAAGGTAGACTACACTAAGCAAGCCATAGTCAAGTATTGAATGAAGTGAAAGCATAATGACTAATAGCAGCTAGGCAGTATAGATCAGGTAGGAAGATAGTGTGAAGCCCATCAGAACAAGCAGTCACTCAGTGAAGACAAAAGATAATGCAATCATACAATGACTTCATGAGGGCCAACAGTAAGTAAAGGAAAAGGAAGGATGAAACCAGTGACTCGTTGAAGACAATAATTTCTTGGACCAGTTCCAGTTGCTGTGACAACTGTACGTCTGGTTAGGGAGGCTGAGATTCAACTCAGAAGACCGCGTCTTCACCTTATTCCCCTTGAGCTAAGGACACCCATTCCTCGCCCAATCACTCTGGTAAGTCTTCAAGGTAGACTTCCAAACCTTCACAGACTTCATTCACCGGCGATCCACAATGACTCTTGGATGCTCAAAACGCGATGCCTAATCGGCTGGAGGATTCACAGTCCTCAAGTGTAATAAGTTTTCAGATCACACAGACAGGAAGACTTAAGTGATGCCTAACACTCTTTGGCTCTGGGTGTTTAGTGCTTTATCCTCGCAAGGAATTCTCTCTCAAAGGCTTCGAGGTGGGTTGCTCTCAAACGACAAAAGCCGTGCACTAACTCTGAGCAGCCAACCGTTTATGGTTGTAGGGGGTGGGCTATTTATAACCACTAGGCAACCCGACCTGATTTGTCCGAAATGACCCTGGGTCACTAAGGAACTGACACGTGTTCCAACGGTCAGATTTCAAACACAGACGGCGACTTTGCTTGGGCCACAAGCAAAGCTGACTTATCCAACTGTGAATAAGATTTCCTCTCATAGTCTTCACTCGAAGACATAGGATTTTTGGTTAAGCATCACTTCAGTCATTCTGACTGGTTCTCTTGGACCCCACTTAACAGTATGGTGGTTCCTATGACTCAACATAGAAGAAAAAGAACGACGAAACAACTAAGTCTTCGCGCTCCATAGTCTTCACACGTTGTCTTCTCTTGTCATAGTCTTAAATGTGAATGTCTTCACATACCACCTTTGACTTCAATGTATTCATACACTTTTAGGGGTCATCTCTCGTAGGAAAACCGAATCAACAAGGGACTTCTACCTGTGTTACCCTGCAATTCTCACAAACACATTAGTCCCTCAACCAGGTTTGTCGTCAATACTCCAAAACCAACTAGGGGTGGCACTAGATGCACTTACAATCTCCCCCTTTTTGGTGATTGATGACAAACTGGTTGAAGTTTTCAACGGGGATAAAATATGTGAAATTGTAAAGGATAGGGTATTGTCTTCATAAGTTGCAAGGGCTCCCCCTGAAGATGTGCATATAAGTAATTTGCTTTTGAATGCAAATGCACATGGTAGTATGTACTAGTGGAGATCCTCTTCAACCTATGATGATAATTCATTATGCAAGATATGATGTAACGAATATAATGTCATGCATAATGAAAAATGGACATCTGCAAAATGATCTAAGTGCGGAATTTATCGTCGCACATGCGGAATTTATCATCGCATCACAGAATAGCAAATAAGTAGCAGACGACCATCGAGTTTAAGTGTTACAACTCAAAGAACCAAATGTATCGAAAACGAGAGTTGTAAGCACTTGGCAAAAGTAGCAAAAAGTAAGCAACCACCCATACGGACCCGCTTGAAGACTATCAACTCATATGCTTCTCCCCCTTTTGTTAGTGAGGACCAAAAAGGTTTGAAGACATAGAGCGCCTACTCGTTCCCATGAGGTGCAGGCGAGGCAGCAGGGTCGTCGTTGAGATCCGGTGGTGCAGAGGAACTTGGTGCAGTGTCGACACGCGCTGAAGTTGGAGGAGGTGAAGTTGCATCATCTTGGTCATCGATGACTCTGGCATTTACGGTCGCAGCTGAGGACGAGTATTCAGAGTCTTCAAGTGAGGGAGTCCGACGCAAGTGAGCATTTCTGGGAGGAGTTGAGTCAAACTTGAAGCGTTCGGTGAAGCCATCGTCGTGCAGATCAGCTTCAGCACTAAGTAGGGTCAAACTCTTCCACGACCTCCGACAGGTTTCATGAGTGACGAAGTCATTCTTGGTGGCAAGATTGCGAATGCGGTTGACATCCACCAAGAGGCTTTGCATCTGACGCTTAGGCCAGTTGTGATGTTTGTCCTATTTCTGATGCAGCGTGATGAGAAGCTCTCGTTCATTTAGGACACGAGATCATCTTCGAGGCCTTTGTGCAATGGTGCTACCAGTGGCGTCAGTCTGAGCACGAGGGGCACGTGTGTTTCCAGCAAGGGGATAAACACGAGAGACTGCCGGAACTCCTTCAATGGGCTGGGTGAAGCTTTTATGATCAACATTGTGAAGATAAATGAGATCCTTAGCAGGCTCTGGGTAAATGGCTTCAACTGACAGATCAACCTCGGGCAAGAATATAAGATGATTGCGCGCAGACGACTGATAGTTGATGGCTGAGTGACGCTTGATCAGACGCATGACCCATGGAGCATAGAATTTCAACCCAAAGATGTCGGAGCCAGACGTAGCCAACTACCTGATGAAGAAGTCTTGAGCATTGAAGCTGATGCCATTGAAAATATAGAAGACCAAAGTCTTCATTGCTCCTTCAAGCTTCGCTGCAGATGAGTGTCCTTTGACAGGCCATAGAGTCTTCCTGATGATGTGGTAAATGGTGCGAGGCAGGTACTCTAGGTCTTCGACAAAGAACTCAGATGGGTATTCAGCGTCGTGAGGCAAAGGCTTCATCATGCTCAGCATTTGACTCATGTTGGGTTCTGGCTTCTGAAAGATGCTTTCCAGGGCATTTTGGTGTTGTTGACAACCTGGTTCATAGTATTCACCAAGAGTGGGCAGGCATGTGAGCTCAATGATATCAAGAGCTTTAGCTTCATGATGGACATTGCCTGTCATCCACTCAAGGACCCAAGTCTTTGGATCCCTGTTGTAGCCTCGAATGTGGAGAGTTGCATAGAACTGTAGCAGAAGCTCTTCATTCCAGTGCTCCTTATCTGTGACAAATTGCAACAGACCAGCATCTCTGAAACAATCCAATGCTTCTTCAAGGCAGGGCAGTCCAGCTATAGCTTCAGAGTCGAGGCACATATGTGGAAATATGCGCCCTTGATTGTATAGGACACAGGAATAGTAGCTGCGCTGCTGATAGCTCCAGAATCGATCTGAGGAAATGCACGGTCTTGTATAAGGGTTCTTGGAGCTGTTGAAGAAGGTATTATGTGCCATGAAGCCATTCACATTGAAGACCCCAGGTGAAGTGGCATTGCCTGGGAATCGTGGAAGTCTTGGCTTGGGATTTTGGACTTGAGGTCTGTGCTCGACGTGATACTCAAATTGTGGACCCACAGCAGGAGAAGGAGTCAGAATGGGCCATCGGACCATAACAAGTTGACCACGATTAAATGCAAGCTCAATTGTATGAGGTCTTGGAGGGGGAACAAGAGCATTTGCATTGTCTTCATGGGCTTCACGGGCCATAGTTGCTTCAGGTGCTTGGACCTCAGGTGCTTCAGCATTGACTTCTGGTGCTGCATTGACTTCTGGCACCGCAGTAGCTGCAGGCGCCTCATTAGCTTCAGGCGCCGCATTGGCTTCAGCCATGACGACATCATTGGCGTCAGCGGTGATGTTGGTGGCCGCCTCAGGGTTGTTAACCTCCACTTCAGAAGCTGGAGGGTCGGACACATTCCCCTCAAGAACAACATCTTAGTAGGACATGGGTGTAGCAACTCTTTCAACTCTTGGGGCTTCTTCTTCATCGGCTGATGCAGTCGGAATTTCTTCAGCCATTTTGGCTTCGGACTCAGACACGTGCATTGTGGGAGTGACTTGGGGCCTTGGTCCTTTGCGAAGCCTGCGTAATGCGGGCGACGCTTGTGGAGATGGAGTGTGCTGGGCCTCGAAGTCATCGTCATCTTGCACTAGTGGGGTAGCTTGCGGTTGGGGAGAGCTTGGAGTGTCTTGTCTCTATGGGTGATCAGCCCACGATGCATCCTGAGCAGTTGGCGTCAGAGGACGACCAATGCTGATGAGTTCGCTGTGCGTGAGCACAGGCGATGATACCAATTGGTGCTCGATCTGAGGAAGGACTTCATCATCGTCAACATTGTCCTGAGGACCAATGTCTTCAGGTGTGGTGGGGTCAATAGCTGGATTGCCTTCAGCTTCAGGAGCCTCTGGAGAAGCAGGCTCATGAATTACCACTTGGCGTTCTTAATTTTCAGACGCAGGACGAGCCACTGAGATTGGCTCGACATTAAGGGGCTCTGTGGGAGCAGCCCAATCTCTCTTCTTGGTTTTGCATTTCTTGGTTGGAGGAGTATCATCAGTAGTGCCCTTGGTTTTGCGCTTTCTGGCTTCAGCTTCAGCAGCCCTTGTTTTCTTCAGTTCTGAAGCCACTGTGGGGACCTTAGGCTTCAAGCCTGTCATACTGGATGGGAAGACAATTGGATGTACTTCCTGCCTTGGTGCTTCGGGTTCTGCCACAGCTGGCTTCTTCTTCTTCTTGGCCGCCATTCTGGGGTCGATTCCTGGTCGCCCCAAGGCCTTGCGCTTTTCAGCCTCATTGTATCCTTGGACACATTTATGTAACGCCCCGAGACAGATGTGCCAGGTGTCTTCCAGTTAATCGCTGTTGTTGCCATGTCATTTCTTGCGTGTCATGCATCTCATATCATGTCATCATGTGCATTGCATTTGCATACATGTTCGTCTTATGCATCCGAGCTTTTTCCCCGTTGTCCATTTTGCATTCCGGCGCTCCTATGTCCTCCGGTGTACCTTTCTACCTCTTTTCGTGTGTGGGTGTTAAACGTTCTTGGATTGGACCGAGACTTGTCATGCGGCCTTAGTTTACTACCGGTAGACTGCCTGTCAAGTCTCGTATCATTTGGACTTTGTTTGATACTCCAACGGTTAACCGAGGGACCGAAAAGGCCTCATGTGTGTTGCAGACCAACACCCTTCCAAAGTGGCCCAAAAATCCACCTAAACCTCTTCCATCATCTAGAGCGTTCGATCACGATCGCGTGGCCGAAAACCGCACCTCATTTGGACACTCCTAGCTCCCTCTACCTATATATTTGTCATCTCCCCCAAATATCTCGCGGATGAAACCCTAGCTCCTCCTACCTCGCGCCACCGGACACTTTCTTCCACACCGGACATGTCCAGCCGCCGCCCTCCGATGAATCCGCTGTCGCCACTTGTCCTCGCGCCGCCTCCCGCCGCCGCGGCCCGCCCGGCCCGTAGCCGGCCCGCCCCGGACCGCGACCGGGCCTCGAGCCGCCCCGCGCGCCCGCAGCCTCCCCAGCCCAAGCGCCGCCTCCTCCTCGCCGGATTTGCGCCGCCTCCTCGCCGGACTCACGCCGCCTGCTCGCCAGAGTGCCTCGCCGCCGCGCCCCATCGTGCTCGCCGCCGTCGGCAGCCGCCCGCCGGAGCCGCTGCCCGCAGCCGCCTCCTCGCGCCTTCGCCGCCTTCGCCAAGCTCCGCCGCGGTGGGCTCGCCGGCGCCGCCCGCGGCCACCTCGCCGCCCCTTCGTTCTCGCCGCAGGCGACAACGGCTCGCCGGCTGCCTTCCGCGCCCCTGCCGCGCCCTTTGTCGCTGATCCTCCCCGCGGCGCCTGCCTCTGGCCAATGCTCGCCGGAGATCGTCGCCGGTCATCGCCGGAAGGGCCGCACCTCGCCGGAGTCGGTCCGGCCAGATTTGAACTGGGATGGATCAGATCCACCACCTCACCGATCCAAACGCCGCCCCTCCATCCTGGATCCCTCCGTCCCGCACCGTTCTGTCCCGGGTGACTTTCTCGCGAGGGTATATTCCACTAAGTCCCAGTTTCCAGTAATTTTATGCAAATTTCATCGCATCATAACTTCATCATCGTGTCTCCATTTCGTGCG
The DNA here is from genome assembly GCF_018294505.1 of Triticum aestivum. Taxonomy (NCBI): domain Eukaryota; kingdom Viridiplantae; phylum Streptophyta; class Magnoliopsida; order Poales; family Poaceae; genus Triticum; species Triticum aestivum. The sequence continues at coordinate 385,421,079 of NC_057800.1, read as the reverse complement.
TGTAGCATATCAAAATGTTCGTCTCGACGAGTAGATCATTTCATCTTGATGCCCGAAATGCTGTTGGAAGAGGGCTATTTGACGATTATGTCAGATCTGTTTCAGTAAATGGCCTTTTGTCATTTTTGCCATGATTAATGTGTGCATGATATGATCCTGAGCTCTGCATGTGTTTTGTTATATGCCATGCCATCTTTATAGGGGTGTATGCCATGTATTTTTGTGATCTTTGTGGTGACTAGAACAAGCATGCAAAGTAGCTTACTCGTTGATGCTGATTTCAGGGACTTAGAATTTCACCAAGTCCTTGTCCTGATATTGTTTTTATGCCATATGTTCATGTTGTTTCCTAGTGATCCATGCCTCTTTTGAGGATGATCAGTAAGGATGTTTTGTTAATATTGTGGTGCTCTATCCATCCATGTCTTTGTTTGTAATTATGGAGCACCCTAGATTGAGTCAATCGAGCTCTACTTTTCCTATAATTTGTTGCTGGCAGATTGTTAGCATGTTTAGCGATTTTGCCGAGGTTGTTGTTGTTGATCCGTGCATGCTATGTTGTTGTTCTTGCCATGTATAGCTTCTGTGTCATGTCTTCTTGATGGGTGTATGCTTAGATTGTCATGCCATGCTTTGTAGTGAGTGCATCGAGCTCGTAAACATGCCTACTCGTTAACTGTTTTGCCATGCTCCAGTTTTTCACTAAGTCTGAATCTGTTTATGTTTTTGCTATGTTCACATGCTTGCAATTGTATTTTCTGATCCCTTTTGGCTCATGGTCACTAAGGGACTTTTGTTACATGCTTTGAGTAGCTTCATGCCATACCTTGCTTTGCCATTATATGTTCCTGTAGCATGTTGTTTCATTGCTCTAAACTTTGCTTCTTGATGATAAATTCCTGACATGCTGTTTATTTCACTAAGTCTGAAACCTGTTATCAATTGCACTTTTGCCATGCTTGTTTGAACATGTTAATGGATGAATTAGCCATAGCTCAGTGTTCATATTTTGTCAAGCATCATGAGTGGATCCATGCCATTTATTTTGTTGCTATGTTTGAGTGCAATAGCTTATTTATCTTGATGCATTTAGATGGCTACTTGCTGTTAAACGCAGACCGATGCCATATTTGATTTGCTTGCCATTTCCAAACCGTGCATCCGATTCCGGTGATCTTTATATCGATTTCGACCGAAATCAACTCCTCTTTCCAGTGACACTCTTGGTTTTCCAAGTTGAGGCCAGGTTTAATCATTCCTTTCCAAATCATGCATATGCATCACATACTGCATCCCGCATATCATACCATGTTCATGTGTTGGTTGTTTACTATGTTGTGTGCTTCTTTCCGGTGTTGCTTCTTCGGGTTGGTTCCGATATCGTCGCGTTTGTGAGGACCCATTCGACTTCATCCATTTGTCTTCTTCATGGACTCGTTTCTTCTTCCTTGCGGGATTTCAGGCAAGATGACCATACCCTCGAAATCACTTCTATCTTTGCTTGCTAGTTGCTCGCTCTTTTGCTATGCCTATGCTACGATACCTATCACTTGCTTATCATGCCTCCCATATTGTTAAACCAAGCCTCTAACCCACCTTGTCCTAGCAAACCGTTGTTTGGCTATGTTACCGCTTTGCTCAGCCCCTCTTATAGCGTTGTTAGTTGCAGGTGAAGATTGGAGTTTGTTCCTTGTTGGAACATGGCTATTATTGTTGGGATATCACAATATCTCTTATTTAATTAGTGCATCTATATACTTGGTAAAGGGTGGAAGGATCGGCCTTATGCCTGGTGTTTTGTTCCACTCTTGCCGTCCTAGTTTCCGTCATATCGATGTTATGTTCCCGGATTATGCGTTCCTTACACGGTTGGGTCATAATGGGAACCCCTTGATAGTTCGCCTTGAATAAAACTCCTCCAGCAAGGCCCAACATTGGTTTTACCATTCGCCACCTAGCCTTTTTCCCTTGGGAGTTGCGCATCCCGAGGGTCATCTTTATTTTAACCCCCCCGGGCCAGTGCTTGTCTAAGTGTTGTCCGAACTAGAGCCGCTTGCGGCGCCACCTCGGGGAAATTTGAGGGCTGGTTTTAGCTATATGTAGTGTTCATCCGGTGTTGCCCTAAGAACGAGATATGTGCAGCTCCTATCAGGATGTCGGTGCATCGGGCGGTCTTGCTGGACTTGTTTTACCATTGTCGAGGATGTCTTGTAACCGAGATGCCGAGTCTGATCGGATTGTCTTAGGAGAAGGAATATCCTTCGTTGACCGTGAGAGCTTGTGATGGGCTAAGTTGGGACACCCCTACAGGGATTGAACTTTCGAAAGCCGTGCCCGCGGTTATGGGCAGATGGGAATTTGTTAATGTCCGGTTGTAGAAAACCTAAAGTTGATCTTATTTAAAATACACCAACCGCGTGTGTAACCGTGATGGTCTCTTTCCGGCGGAGTTCGGGAAGTGAAATCGGTGTTGGAGTAATGTTTGACGTAGGTTTGTTCTAGGATCACTTCTTGATCATAGTTGTTCGACCATGCTTTTGCCTTCTCTTCTCGCTCTCATTTGTGTATGTTAGCCACCATATATGCTAGTCGCTTGTTGCAGCTCCACCTCATACCTTTTACCCTTCCCATAAGCTTAAATAGTCTTGATCGCGAGGGTGTGAGATTGCCGAGTCCTCGTGACTCACAGATACTTCCAAAACCAGTTTGCAGGTGCCGATGAAACCATGCAGGTGACGCAACTGAGCTCAAGGCGGAGCTCAATGAAGATCATGTTCGTTATGTTGTTCCGTTTCTAGTTGATCAGTAGTGGAGCCCAGTTGGGGACGATCGGGGATCTATGTAGCATTTGGGGTAGTCTTCTTTTATTTTGGTTCCGTAGTCAGACCTTGTATGTATTTGGTTGATGTAATGCTTTATTCATGTAGTTGTGTGAAGTGGCGATTGTAAGCCAACTATGCATCTTTTCCCTTATTGTATTACATGGGTTGTTTGCGAAGATTACCTCACTTGCGACATTGCTTTCAATGCGGTTATGCCTCCAAGTCGTGCTTCGACACATGGGAGATATAGCCGCATCGAGGGTGTTACAATTTAGCAGCAAGATCCTTCATGCGCTCACGAGAACCCTTGGCTTCTTCGTGTTTGGTGCGCAAAGCTTCCTTAAGCTCATGCATCATGGTATGGAAGTTCTGAATGTCTTCAACGTTGAGCTTGGCCATGTGCTTCTTGAACTAAGCCTTTTCATAATTGATCTTATGCTTCAGTTCAACAATCTTCTGAGCTAGAGCCAGCTCAGCAGCAATGGTTCCGTGGAAGGCGAGACTCAGGCCAATCGGAAGCTGAAGATCATCAAAGCTGACATTTGGGCTGTCAAACCATTCATCAATGAATGTGTTGATGATTTCAACAGCAAAGAGAGGAAGGTCATTGAAGATTTCTGCCTCTTGCTTGCTCTTGATTAGCTGCTCAAGAGCATCATCACCAAGATCGCCGTCGCTGGACAGATCAATGGCATCATTGCACAGAATAGCAGCAGCAGTCAGTTCTTGGCTAGTGGGTTGCAAGGGCATCTTCACTCTGGAGGGCTTGGACATGCATGAAAAATCTTCAGACTGCACACTGTGTTCAGGAGGTGAAGTGGCCAGAGGCTTCGCCTGTAAGATCTTTGGTGCAGGAGCAGGCTTTGAAGCTTTAGGATTTTTTAGTTTCTTTGACTTCGGTGGTGCAGGCGCTTCATCAGATTCAGCGTCGTCTGCAGGCTCATCCACGGCTGTCCCTTGAACCATGATATGAGTGATGAGACCTTCCAGGTTGTAGAAGGGCCCAACAAGATTGGGTTCACCTTTGCGTGTGCCATCGGCACGAGGAGCAGAGGGGCCTGGATTGAAGTCTAAGCCTCATGACTTCTTGTTCTCTTTGGCCGAGCTCCTGGCAAACTGAAGGTTGCGCTTGAATAGATTATCGTCACGACACCACAGTAATGAAGATGGGTTTGCATCTGCAGGCTGCGGTCCACGGACCATGCAAGGATAAAAGCCTTGTTCATTGGATTCAGCTTTGGATCTGGGTTGAAGATTTCTGTATAGAATGTCTCCCCATGGTCGTTTGATGGCATTCTTCTCAGCATACTCCTGGGTCACGAACCTGTACTTGAACCACTATTCTGCCCAATATCTTCGAATCCATTGGATTCGGGTTTTTCGCTGATTGTAGTCCTCCTCTGGATCTGTCTTGTACAACTCATACAGGTCAGGAGGCAAATCTCTTGAAGTGTTGCCATGACGCTGTCTGCCACCCTTCCTTGCAGATTTCTCTGGTGCCATGAAGTTTAAACTGAAAGGCTTCAAAGCTGTCAAAGGCTTCCGTCTACTGGTGGGACAAGAACTGGCTTCAGGAGAATTTATATGATGCTGTAAGAATTCTGCAAATGAATGCAGACTATGAGAACCAAGGGATTCTCCCACGGACATGCACCTGTGACAGCATTAAGGTGCGAGGGAAGGGGAAGAGGTCATATGCATTCTCAGAAGGTTTTGAAAATAGATTAGTTTAGAAGACATTGACCTCATAGTGTGAAGACATTCACTCATAGATAGAGAGTTGGTTCCAGATTTGTACGAATCCACAAATAAGTACAAGTGAGGAATCTAACTACTTTGTGAAGCATAAGTGAACATACTAGGCATATTATGAGATTCAGTATGAGATAGATTCAACTTGTGTGAATAGAAACTGCTTGTGGTAGAAAGTGATGAATCTATAGGATCAAAGGGGCCGTAAAAAGGAGGTTTTATTTACCACACGAAGAACTACTAGACGGAGTGGAAGAGGAGGCCGAGCAGTTCGAATCTTCCGTGCCCTAACTTGGCGACGAAGGACACCTACGGCGACGGCGGAGAAGACGATGTCCACGGTCGGCGTGAAGACGACGTCGGTGAGGTCGCGGCAGCGAAGCGCTTTGTCACCGGCGTCGTCGAGGGCTAGCGGTGGCACTAGGGTTTGTGCAAGAGTGGAAGAAAGGATAATGACTATGGTGAGGCGTGTATATATAGGGATAGGGACAGCACAGTGTTATTACACTGGTGCCCCTGGCGATTCACATATGAAGGACACGTGGCTATCATGCAACACATTGATGGTTGTTCCATGTTCCCACGCACGCCTGGATTGTCGGGTGGTCGTTCCCACTTCTCTGGATTTCAGGTGAAAGGATTTAGCATTGAAAACCATATTAATGTTTGTCTCTGTGTCTTCTGCTAACAAGGACGCAGAGAAGACAGTTTGACAGTGTTAATTGAATGCATATGATTTGGATAGATAGACTTGAGATAGAAGCATAGAGGGGTTAGGGTCCGATCACATTCACTTAGGTTAAAAGATTCAACGTGAAGACATAGCTATAAGTGAATGTTGTAGAGGACAGAAACCAATTGAAGATAAACATGCGAACTTTTAATCATTGAAGACAAGCACAATGCGAAGACTTTGCAAATGTAACGCCATTTGAAAAACACTTCAAAGGGAAATTTTTGGTGGTGGCATTACCCACCGTATAGGAAATATTGGACCCAGACACGACGCACAATTATCGTGGCGCTCTGAAGTCAAATTCCACGTTGATATATTCATACTCAGAATGTAAGTCTTCATAAATTGAAGATATACTTTACTTCGTGTGTTGCACATCTATGTCATCAACATGCTTAAGTGTTAGGATGTGTGCCTGATCACAGGACATTTGAGGATTCCAAGATATTCAGCTCACACCGTAACTTGCAAAACCTCTTCTCATCCAAGGGCTTGGTGAAGATATCTGCCAATTGCTCTTAATTGTTGACGTGTATGATATCAATATCTTCCTTCATAACATGATCTCGGAGAAAGTGATGATGAATTTCAATGTGCTTTGTCTTCGAGTGCTGAACTGGGTTGTTGGCAATCTTGATGGCACTTTCGTTGTCGCAATAGAGTGGCACTTGCTTTAGATGGATGCCATAGTCTTTGAGTGTTTGCTTCATCCATAGAAGCTGAGCGCAGCAAGATCCAGCAGCAATGTATTCAGATTCAGCAGTGTAGAGAGATACACAGTTTTGCTTCTTTGAAGACCAACATACAAGTGATCATCCCAGAAAATGACATGTGCCTGATGTAGACTTGCGATCCACCTTGTCACCAGCATAATCAGCATCCGAGAATCCAACTAGATCAAACTCTGAGCCCTTTGGATACCATAATCCTAGTGTTGGGGTGTGAGCCAAATATCTGAGAATTCGCTTCACAGCTAAGTGATGCGATTCCTTTGGTGCCGCTTGGAACCGGGCACACATGCAAACACTAAGCATGATATCTGGCCTAGATGCACATAAATAAAGCAAGGAACCAATCATGGAGCGGTATACCTTTTGACCGAACTCTTTACCATTGTCGTCGGGACCCAGATGATGTTTGGATGGCATTGGCGTCGTGTAGCCTTTGCATTATTTCTTCAGGCAATCTTTGAGGTATTTCTCTTGATATATGAAGATGTCGTTGCGTTGCTGACGTATTTGAAGACCAAGGAAGAACTTCAGCTCACCCATCATGGACATTTGATATTGCTCTTGCATCATATATCCAAACTCTTCACTGTATTTCTGATTGGTGAAGCCGAAGATAATGTCATCCACATATATTTGGCACACAAACAGTTCACCATCATATGTCTTCGTGAAGAGAGTGGGATCAAGGGAACCAGGTTTGAAGCCTTTGCTCTTCAGGAAGTATTTGAGTGTGTCATACCAAGCCCGAGGGGCTTGTTTGAGGCCATATAGTGCCTTGTTGAGCTTGTACACCATGTCAGGATGTTTTGGATCTTCAAAGCCAGGCGGTTGTGCAACATACACTTCTTCTTCAATCTTGCCATTGAGAAAAGCGCTCTTCTCATCCATTTGATACAGAAGAATGTTATGATGATTTGCATAGGCCAGCAGTATGCGTATGGCTTCAAGCCTAGCCACAGGAGAAAATGTTTCATCGAAGTCAATCCCTTCAACTTGAGTGTATCCTTGAGCAACGAGACGAGCTTTGTTTCTAACAACTTGACCATGCTCATCTTGCTTGTTGCGATATATCCATTTAGTGCCTATTATATTGTGCTTACGAGGATCAGGACGCTTAACCAGTACCCATACATTATTCAGCTCAAACTGCTGGAGCTCTTCTTGCATAGCTTGAATCCATTCAGGTTCCATGAAGGCTTCATCAACTTTCTTGGGTTCAAATATTGAGATGAATGCGAAGTGCCCACAGAAATTTGCTAGCTGTGTTGCCCTTGAATGAGTGAGTGGACCTGGTGCATTGATGCTATCAATTATTCTCTCAATCTATACTTCATTTGCAACATGAGGATGAACAGGACGAAGATTTTGCTCTTGCTGATCATTGTCATCGTTAGAAGGATTGTCTTCAGGCTGAGCATTGTCTTCAGGTTGATCAGGTGCGGAGATGATAAGTTCCTCTTCAGGCTGAGCTTCAGATGGTATGATTTCTCCAGTTCCCATAAGTTTGATTGATTCACTGGATGGAACTTCATCTAGGACATTTGGTAGGTGCTCTCTTTGCGAGCCATTAGTCTCATCGAACCGCACATCCACAGTTTCAACCACTTTGTAGTGAAAGAGGTTGAAGACTCTTTAGGAGTGCGAGTCCTTTCCATATCCAAGCATAAAACCTTCATGTGCTTTCGGTGCAAATTTTGAAGTGTGATGTGGATCCTTGATCCAGCACCTGGCACCAAATACTCTGAAGTAACTGACATTTGGCTTTTTGCCAGTAAGGAGCTCATAGGATGTCTTGTTCAGAAGCTTGTGAAGATAAACACGGTTGATGATATGTCATGCAGTATCAATGGCTTCAGGCCAGAACTTTCTTGGAGTCTTGTATTCATCAACCATCGTCCGGGCCATCTCAATAAGTGTTTTGTTCTTGCGTTCCACGACGCCATTCTGCTGCGGCATGTACGGAGCTGAGAATTCATGTGTGATGCCCAAAGTATCAAGATAAGTATCTAGGCCAGTGTTCTTGAATTCAGTGCCATTGTCATTTCTGATGTGCTTGATCTTGACGCCATAGTTGTTCATGGCTCGATTGGCGAAGCGTCTGAAGACATCCTACACTTCAGTCTTGTAGAGGATTATATGCACCCAAGTATATCTTGAATAATCATCAACAATGACAAAGCCATAGAGACAAGCAGTAGTAGTAAGAGTTGAGTAATGAGTGGGGCCGAACAGGTCCATGTGGAGCAGTTCGAAGGGTTGAGTCATTGTCATGATTGTCTTCGAGGGATGCTTGGCCCTCGTCATCTTTCCTGCTTCACAGGCACCACATAAGTGATCCTTCTTGAACTTGATGTCCTCAATGCCTATGACATGCTTCTTCTTTGCAAGGGTGTGCAGGTTCCTCATGCCAGCATGCCCTAGCCTCCGATGCCAGAGCCAGCATTCAGAAGCTTTTGCTAGAAGACATACGGCAAGTTGTGGTCCTGCTGAGAAATCTTCCACGTACAAATCATCTTTCCGATACCCTTCAAAGACTAGAGACTTGTCAGATTCCATTAGAACAAGGCAACGATATTTTACAAACATCACAATCATGTTCAAATCGCAAAGCATTGAGACATACATTAAGTTGAAACCAAGGGATTCAACAAGCATGACTTTATCCATGTGTTGATCCCTTGATATTGCAACTCTACCTAGACTCAATACCTTGCTTTTACCAGTGTCAGCAAATGTGATGTGACTTTTGTCTGATGGACGTAAGGTTGAGTCCATGAGAAGACTTCTCTTGCCAGTCATGTGATTAGTACACCCACTTTCAATAATCCATTCTGAAGCAGCTGGTGTCGTACCCTACAGTGCAGTTAGGGGGATAGGCTTCACGAAGAGAATTGTGAAGCATAAACATTTGACGAGCAAGTGGATTATGAAAGCTTAGATTGAGGTTAGGACTGATAGGGCAAGTAGCAAGCGACTCAGGAACAAAATACATAATAAGACCATTTGGGCATTTGATCTTGCGCCCTACAAGATATTTAAGGTCCCCAGCAATAGCTTCAGACGATTTTGGTTTTTGGATGGAGACCTTTCCCTGCAAAAGAGAGTTAAGCTTTCTTAGCCACCCACATCTTCAAGGGTGGCTTCGAAGAAATGAGTCTAAGTGCAGCATCTGAGAACTTTGGCTTTGGAGCCCTAGCAAAAAGTCTTACAGGTGGACAATAGTACTCATAAGAATAAGCAGAATAGTTCTTGGTCTTATGAACATGGCGGTTTGATGAAACACGCTCATATTCATAGGCCTGAGTATGGCTTCCCTGCAAAACATTTGCATTAGTGCGACTCAGGTGAGTCCTTTGTCTGTATGAAGCCTTTGGACCATATGAAGCCTATGGTCTGGGGTTTGTCTTCTTCACTTGTGGTGTCATGACAACATTCACAGGAAGATTCTCCAACAACCTTTTCGGCACCCAGACTTTCTTCATAGGTGGCCCGTTCCTGCAGTTAGTACCAATATACCTGGCAAACACTTCACCATTCTGATTCTTAAACAGTTTATAGTTTGCATCAAAGGATTCATCAACAACAATGGGATTAGCACAATTGAAGCCCGACAGGGTGGATGGATCCACTAAGGGTTCCTTTGCAGCAACCCATGTGGTTTTGGGGTTCTACTCAGGTTTCCAGTAAGAGCCATCAGCATTCATTTTCCTCTCTAACCCAAGACCCTCTTTCCTAGGGTTTCGGTTTAGGATCTTCCTTTTAAGAACATCGCATAGTGTCTGATGCCCTTTGAGACTTTTGTACATCCTTGTTTCAAGCAATGTCTTCAACCTAGCATTCTCATCAGCAATAGCAGTGGTATCCTCAGCAGAGGGGTTAGTTACCACATCAACAGTTGAAGATATTGCAATAGTAGCAGCAGTAGAACACCCAACAATAGAAGTAGCGTTGTCACGCTCAATGCATTTAAGACATGGTGGTTCAAATCCTTCCTGAGCGGGACTGATCTGTTCGGCGCGAAGTGACTCGTTTTCCTTTTGAAGATCTTCATGAGCCGCTCTCAATTTCTCAAGATCTTGCTTCCTTTGAAGATAATCATAGGAAAGCTTTTCATGAGTTGTTGAGAGCGTTTCATGACGACTTTCAAGTTCCTCATACTTAACATGAAGATTTTTTATGTCTTCAATTAAGGACTGAGATCGAGTCATTTCAGCGTCTAACAGATCATCGCTTTTGTCTAACAGTTTTTGAATATGTTCCATAGCTTTCTGTTGTTCAGTTGCAATTTTAGCAAGTGTTTTGTAGCTGGGTTTGGAACCACAATTAGAGTCATCTTAACTGGATGTTTGATAGTGAGTAGTGCATGTGTTTACCTTGGCACCGCGTGCCATGAAGCAGTAGGTAGGAGCGGAGTAGTCCCTGTCATTTGCATCGGTGTCGGTGATGAAGTCATTGTCTTCAGTGTTGAAGATGGACTTGGCAACGTATGCTGTAGCCAGACTCGCAACGCAGAATCAGACTCCTCCTCAGACTCCACCTCCGCCTCCTCAGAAGCGGACTCCTCCTCTGAATCCATTTCCTTGCCAACAAACACACGAGCCTTGCCGGATGAGCTCTTCTTGTGTGATGAAGACTTTGAGGAAGACTTGGAAGAAGACTTTGAGTATTTCTTCTTCTTCTTGTCATCAGAGTCATACTCCTTGCTCTTCTTCTTCTTGTTCTCATTGTGCCACTGCGGACACTCAGAGATGTAGTGGCCAGGTTTCTTGCACTTGTGGCATGTTCTCTTCTTGTAGTCATGAGCAGAAGCTTCATCATTCCTTGAGCTTGATCGTGAAGACTTTCTGAAGCCTTTCTTCTTGGTGAATTTTTGGAACTTATTCACAAGCATAGAAAGCTCCTTTCCAATGTCTTCAGGATCATCAGAACTGCTGTCAGATTCTTCTTCAGATGAGGAGACAGCTTTTGCCTTCAAGGCACGAGTTCGCCCATAGTAGGGACCGTAGATGTCTCTTTTCTCAGAAAGCTGAAACTCGTGTGTGTTGAGCCTCTCAAGTATGTCAGACAGATCGAGTGTCTTGAAGTCAGGACGTTCTTGAATCATCAGGGCTAGGGTGTCAAACGAGCTGTCAAGTGATCTCAGGAGTGTCTTGAAAACTTCATGCTTGGTGATCTCAGTAGCGCCGACGGCTTGAAGCTCATTTGTGATGTCAGTGAGCCGATCAAACGTGAGCTGGAGATTCTCATTGTCATTTCTCTTGAAGCGGTTGAAGAGGTTGCGAAGGACACTGATTCTCTGATCTCTCTGGGTTGAGACGCCTTTGTTGACCTTGGAGAGCCAGTCCCAGACTAGCTTAGATGTTTCCAAAGCACTCACACGGCCATACTGTCCTTTGGTTAGATGACCACAGATGATGTTCTTGGTAGTGGAGTCCAGTTGAACGAACTTCTTGACATCAGCAGCGGTGACACCTTCACCAGCCTTGGGAACACCATTCTTGACGACATACCATAGGTTGACATCAATGGCTTCAAGATGCATGCGCATCTTATTCTTCCAGTAGGGATATTTAGTTCCATCGAAGACTGGGCACGCAGCGGCGACTTTGATTATCGCTGCAGTCAACATAGCTAAAACTCCAGGTGGTTAAACCGAATCACACAGAACAAAGGAGTACCTTGCTCTGATACCAATTGAAAGTGCTAGTGATCGACTAGAGGGGGGGGTGAATAGGCAATTTTTATGAAAGTCTTCAAAACATGGAAGTTTTAAAGACAAACGATAGAAATAAACCTATTACCCTGCAGCGGAAGGTAGACTACACTAAGCAAGCCATAGTCAAGTATTCAATGAAGTGAAAGCACAATGACTAATAGCAGCTAGGAAGTATAGATCAGGTAGGAAGATAGTGTGAAGCCAATCAGAACAAGCAATCACTCAGTGAAGACAAAAGATAATGCAATCATACAATGACTTCACGAGGGCCAACAGTAAGTAAAGGAAAGGGAAGGATGAAACCAGTGACTCATTGAAGACAATAATTTGTTGGACCAGTTCCAGTTGCTGTGAGAACTGTACGTCTGGTTAGGGAGGCTGAGATTCAACTGAGAAGACCGCGTCTTCACCTTATTCCCCTTGAGCTAAGGACACCCAGTCCTCACCCAATCACTCTGGTAAGTCTTCAATGTAGACTTCCAAACCTTCACAGACTTCGTTCACCGGCGATCCACAATGACTCTTGGATGCTCAGAACGCGATGCCTAACCGGTTGGAGGATTCACAGTCCTCAAGTGTAATAAGTCTTCAGATCACACAGAAAGGAAGACTTAAGTGATGGCTAACACTCTTTGGCTCTGGATGTTTAGGGCTTTATCATCGCAAGGAATTCTCTCTCAAAGGCTTCGAGGTGGGTTGCTCTCAAACGACAAAAGCCGTGCACTAACTCTGAGAAGCCAACCGTTTATGGTTGTAGGGGGTGGGCTATTTATAGCCACTATGCAACCCGACCTGATTTGTCTGAAATGACCCTGGGTCACTAAGGAACTGACACGTGTTCCAACGGTCAGATTTCAAATACACACGGCAACTTTGCTTGGGCCACAAGCAAAGCTGACTTATCCAACTCTGAATAAGATTTCCTCTCATAGTCTTCACTAGAAGACATATGATTTTTGGTTAAGCATCACTTCAGTCATTCTGACTGGTTCTCTTGGACCCCACTTAACAGTACGGTGGTTCCTATGACTCAACATAGAAGAAAAAGAACGACGAAACAACTAAGTCTTCGCGCTCCATAGTCTTCACACGTTGTCTTCTCTTGTCATAGTCTTCAATCTGAATGTCTTCACATACCACCTTTGACTTCAATGTCTTCATACATTTTTAGGGGTCATCTCTGGTAGGAAAACCGAATCAATGAGGGACTTCTACCTGTGTTATCCTGCAATTCTCACAAACACATTAGTCCCTCAACCAGGTTTGTCCTCAATACTCCAAAACCAACTAGGGGTGGCACTAGATGCACTTACACCCGTAATCGACGAGCTTCGCCGGCAAGGCAGAGGAAGAAGACGGCGTCGCAACGCTGTGGTGGCACATGACTCGATCCGATGGGTGCAGGCGACGTAGCCGAGCATAGCGGGCGTCATGGACGGACTACCTGTGCTCATGGGCGACGGGGAGCGCGAGGGCAACGTCGACCATGGCGGTGCGGCTCGGGTTCGCACTGAGGCGGAGAGGCGCGGGCAAGGTGGATTTGAGGGGGGGGGAGTGTTGGGGAACGTAGTAATTTTAAAAAATTTCCTACGCACACGCAAGATCATGGTAATGCATAGCAACAAGAGGGGAGAGTGTTGTCCACGTACCCTCGTAGACCGAAAGCGGAAGCGTTAGCACAACGCGGTTGATGTAGTCGTACGTCTTCACGATCCGACCGATCAAGTACCGAATGCATGACACCTCCTAGTTCAGCACACGTTCAGCCCAATGACGTCCCTCTAACTCTGATCCAGCCGAGTGTTGAGGGAGAGTTTCGTCAGCACGACGGCGTGGTGACGATGTTGATGTTCTACCGACGCAGGGCTTCGCCTAAGCACCGCTACAGTATTATCGAGGTGGATTATGGTGGAGGGGGGCACCGCACAAGGCTAAGAGACAATAAACTTGATCAACTTGTGTGTCTAGAGGTGCCCCCTTGCCCCTGTATATAAAGGAGCAAGGGGGTGCGGCCGGCCAAGGGGAGAGGCGCGCCGGAGGAGTCCTACTCCCACCGGGAGTAGGACTCCCCCTTTTCCTAGTTGGATTAGGACTTGGGAGGGGGGAAGAAGGAAAGAGGGGGGGCCCGACCCCCTTTGCCCTAAACCAATTCGGTTTGGGCCTTGGGGGGGGGGGGGCGCCCACACTTCCCTTGCTTCCCTCCTTTTTCCACTAAGGCCCATGTAGGCCCATTAAGCCCCCGGGGGGTTCCGGTAACCCCCCGGTACTCCGGTAAAATACCGATTTCACCCGAAACACTTCCGATATCCAAACATAGGCTTCCAATATATCAATCTTCATGTCTCGACCATTTCGATACTCCTCGTCATGTCCATGATCACATCCGGGACTCCGAACAACCTTCAGTACATCAAAACATAAAACTCATAATATAACTATCATCGTAGTGTTAAGCGTGCGGACCCTACGGGTTCGAGAACTATGTAGACATGACCGAGACACGTCTCCGGTCAATAACCAATAGCGGAACCTGGATGCTCATATTGGCTCCTACATATTCTACGAAGATCTTTATCGGTCAGACCGCATAACAACATACGTTGTTCCCTTTGTCATTGGTATGTTACTTGCCCGAGATTCGATCGTCGGTATCTCAATACCTAGTTCAATCTCGTTACCGGCAAGTCTCTTTACTCGTTCCGTAATACATCATCCCGCAACTAACTCATTAGTTGCAATGCTTGCAAGGATTATGTGATGTGCATTACCGAGAGGGCCCAGAGATACGTCTCCGACAATCGGAGTGACAAATCCTAATCTCGAAATACGCCAACCCAACAAGTACCTTCGGAGACACCTGTAGAGCACCTTTATAATCACCCAGTTACGTTGTGACGTTTGATAGCACACAAAGTGTTCCTCATAGTCATAGGAACATGTATAAGTCATGAAGAAAGCAATAGCAACAAACTAAACGATCAAGTGCTAAGCTAACTGAATGGGTCAAGTCAATCACATCATTCTCCTAATGATGTGATCCCTTTTAATCAAATGACAACTCATGTCTATGGTTAGGAAACATAACCATCTTTGATCAACGAGCTAGTCAAGTAGAGGACTACTAGTGACACTCTGTTTGTCTATGTATTCGCACATGTATTATGTTTCCGGTTAATACAATTCCAACATGAATAATAAACATTTATCATGATATAAGGAAATAAATAATAACTTTATTATTGCCTCTAGGGCATATTTCCTTCAGTCTCCCACTTGCACTAGAGTCAATAATCTAGATCACACAGTAATGATTCTAACACCCATGGAGCCTTGGTGTTGATCATGTTTTGCTCGTGGAAGAGGCTTAGTCAACGGGTCTGCAACATTCAGATCCGTATGTATCTTGCAAATTTCTATGTCTCCCACCTGGACTAGATCCCAGATGGAATTGAAGCATCTCTTGATGTGCTTGGTTCTCTTGTGAAATCTGGATTCCTTCGCTAAGGCAATTGCTCCAGTATTGTGACAAAAGATTTTCATTGGACCCAATGCACTAGGTATGACACCTAGATCGGATATGAACTCCTTCATCCAGACTCCTTCATTTGTTGCTTCCGAAGCAGCTATGTACTCCGCTTCACATGTAGATCCCACCACGACGCTTTGTTTAGAACTGCACCAACTGACAACTCCACCGTTCAATGTAAACACGTATCCGGTTTGCGATTTCGAATCATCCGGATCAGTGTCAAAGCTTGCATCAACGTAACCATTTACGATGAGCTCTTTGTCACCTCCATAAACGAGAAATATATCCTTAGTGATCCACTCCTGGATTACTTTGGTACCTCCCTGCTAGACTTATAGCAAGCCACACGTCAGGTCTGGTACACAGCATTGCATACATGATAGAGCCTATGGCTGAAGCATAGGGAACATCTTTCATTTTCTCTCTATCTTCTGCATTTGTCGGGCATTGAGTCTTACTCAACTTCACACCTTGTAATACAGGAAAGAATCCTTTCTTTGCTTGATCCATTTTGAACTTCTTCAAAACTTTGTCAAGGTATGTGCTTTGTGAAAGTCCAATTAAGTGCCTTGATCTTTCTCTATAGATCTTAATGCCCGATATGTAAGCAGCTTCACCGAGGTCTTTCATTGAAAAACTCTTATTCAAGTATCCCTTTATGCTATCCAGAAATTCTATATCATTTCCAATCAGTAATATGTCATCCACATATAATATCAGAAATGCTACAGAGCTCCCACTCACTTTCTTGTAAATACAGGCTTCTCCAAAAGTCTGTATAAAACCAAATGCTTTGATCACACTATCAAAGCATTTATTCCAACTCCGAGAGGCTTGCACCAGTCCATAAATGGATCGCTGGAGCTTGCATACTTTGTTAGCTCCCTTTGGATCGACAAAACCTTCCGGTTGCATCATATACAACTCTTCTTCCAGAAATCCATTCAAGAATGCAGTTTTGACATCCATCTGCCATATTTCATAATCAGAAAACGCGACAATTGCTAACATGATTCGGACAGACTTAAGCATCTCTATAGGTGAGAAGGTCTCATCATAGTTAATCCCTTGAACTTGTCGAAAACCTTTCGCAACAAGTCAAGCTTTATAGACAGTAACATTACCGTCAGCGTCAGTCTTCTTCTTGAAGATCCATTTATTCTCAATTGCTTGCCGATCAACGGGCAAGTCAACCAAAGTCCACACTTTGTTCTCATACATGGATCCCATCTCAGATTTCATGGCCTCAAGCCATTTTGTGGAATCTGGGCTCACCATCGCTTCTTCATAGTTCGTAGGTTCATCATGGTCTAGTAATATAACTTCCAGAACAGGATTATCGTACCACTCTGGTGTGGATCTTACTCTGGTTGACCTACGAGGTTCAGTAACAACTTGATCTAAAGTTTCATGATCATCATCATTAACTTCCTCACTAATTGGTGTAGGTGTCGCAGAAACCGTTTTCTGTGATGAACTACTTTCCAATAAGGGAGCAGGTATAGTTACCTCATCAAGTTCTACTTTCCTCCCACTCACTTCTTTCGAGAGAAACTCTTTCTCTAGAAAAACTATGAATTTAGCAACAAAAGTCTTGCCTTCGGATCTGTGATAGAAGGTGTACCCAACAGTCTCCTTTGGGTATCCTATGAAGACACATTTCTCCGATTTGGGTTCGAGCTTATCAGGTTGACGCTTTTTCACATAAGCATCGCAGCCCCAAACTTTTAGAAACGACAACTTTGGTTCTTACCAAACCACAGTTCATAAGGCGTCATCTCAACGGATTTCGATGGTGCCCTATTTAACGTGAATGCAGCCGTCTCTAAAGAATAACCCCAAAACGATAGCGGTAAATCTGTAAGAGACATCATAGATTGCACCATATCTAGTAAAGTACGATTCCGACGTTCGGACACACCATTACGCTGTGGTGTTCCGGGTGGCGTGAGTTGCGAAACTATTCCACATTGTTTCAAATGTAGAGAAAACTCATAACTCAAATATTCTCCTCCACGATCAGATTGTAGAAATTTTATTTTCCTGTTACGATGATTTTCAACTTCACTCTGAAATTCTTTGAACTTTTCAAAAGTTTCAGACTTATGCTTCATTAAGTAGATATACCCATATCTGCTTAAATCATCTGTGAAGGTGAGAAAATAACGATATCCGCCACGAGCCTCAACATTCATCGGACCACATACATCTGTATGTATGATTTCCAACAAATCTGTTGCTCTCTCCACAGTTCCGGAGAACGGCGTTTTAGTCATCTTGCCCATGAGGCACGGTTCGCAAGTACCAAGTGATTCATAATCAAGTGGTTCCAAAAGTCCATCAGTATGGAGTTTCTTCATGCGCTTTACACCAAAATGACCTAAACGGCAATGCCACAAATAAGTTGCACTATCATTATCAACTCTGCATCTTTTGGCTTCAACATTATGAATATGTGTGCCACTACTATCGAGATTCAATAAGAATAGACCACTCTTCACGGGTGCATGACCATAAAAGATATTACTCATATAAATAGAACAACCATTATTCTATGATTTAAATGAATAACCGTCTCGCATCAAACAAGATCCAGATATAATGTTCATGCTCAAGCTGGCACCAAATAACAATTATTTAGGTCTAATACTAATCCCGAAGGTAGATGTAGAGGTAGCATGCCGACCGCGATCACATCAACTTTGGAACCATTTCCCACGTGCATCGTCACCTCGTCCTTAGCCAATCTTCGCTTAATCCGTAGCCCCTGTTTCGAGTTGCAAATATTAGCAACAGAACCAGTATCAAATACCCAGGTGCTACTGCGAGCATTAGTAAGGTACACATCAATAACATGTATATCACATATACCTTTGTTCACCATGCCATCCTTCTTATCCGCCAAATACTTGGGGCAGTTCCGCTTCCAGTGACCAGTCTGCTTGCAGTAGAAGCACTGAGTTTCAGGCTTAGGTCCAGACTTGGGTTTCTTCTCTTGAGCAGCAACTTGCTTGTTGTTCTTCTTGAAGTTCCCCTTCTTCTTCCCTTTGCCCTTTTTCTTGAAACTAGTGGTCTTGTTGACCATCAACACTTGATGCTCCTTCTTGATTTCTACCTCCATAGCCTTTAACATTGTGAAGAGCTCGGGAATTGTTTTATTCATCCCTTGCATATTATAGTTCATCACGAAGCTCTTGTAGCTTGGTGGTAGTGATTGAAGAACTCTGTCAATGACACTATCACCGGAAGATTAACTTCCAACTGAGTCAAGTGATTATGGTACCCAGACATTCTGAGTATATGTTCACTGACAGAACTATTCTCCTCCATCTTGCAGCTATAGAACTTATTGGAGACTTCATATCTCTCAATCCGGGAATTTGCTTGAAATATTAACTTCAACTCCTGGAACATCTCATATGCTCCATGACATTCAAAACATCGTTGAAGTCCCGGTTCTAAGACGTAAAGCATGGCACACTGAACTATCGAGTAGTCATCAGCTTTGCTCTACCAGACGTTCTTAGTGTCATCAGTTGCATCAGCAGCAGGCCTGGCACTCAACGGTGCTTCCAGGACGTAATTCTTCTGTGCAGCAATGAGGATAATCCTCAAGTTACGGACCCAGTCCGTGTAATTGCTACCATCATCTTTCAACTTTGCTTTCCCAAGGAACGCTTTAAAATTCAACGGAACAACAACACGGGCCATCTATCTACAATCAACATAGACAAGCAAGATACTATCAGGTACTAAGTTCATGATAAATTTAAGTTCAATTAATCATATTACTTAAGAACTCCCACTTAGATAGACATCCCTCTAATCCTCTAAGTGATCACGTGATCCAAATCAACTAAACCATGTCCGTTCGTCACGTGAGATGGAGTAGTTTCAATGGCGAACATCACTATGTTGATCATATCTACTATATGATTCACGCTCGACCTTTCGGTCTCCATGTTCCGAGGCCATATCTGTCATATGCTAGGCTCGTCAAGTTTAACCTGAGTATTCCGCGTGTGCAACTGTTTTGCACCCGTTGTATTTGAACGTAGAGCCTATCACACCCGATCATCACGTGGTGTCTCAGCACGAAGAACTTTCGCAACGGTGCATACTCAGGGAGAACACTTATACTTTGATAATTTAGTGAGGGATCATCTTATAATGCTACCGCCAATCAAAGCAAGATAAGATGCAGAAAAGATAAACATCACATGCAATCAATATAAGTGATATGATATGGCCATCATCATCTTGTGCTTGTGATCTCCATCTCTGAAGCACCGTCATGATCACCATCGTCACCGGCGCGACACCTTGATCTCCATCGTAGCATCGCTGTCGTCTCGCCAATCTTATGCTTCCACGACTATCGCTACCGCTTAGTGATAAAGTAAAGCATTACAGGGCGATTGTATTGCATACAATAAAGCGACAACCATATGGCTCCTGCCAGTTGCCGATAACTCGGTTACAAAATATGATCATCTCATACATTAAAATTTAGCATCATGTCTTGACCATATCACATCACAACATGCCCTGCAAAAACAAGTTAGACATCCTCTACTTTGTTGTTGCAAGTTTTACATGGCTGCTACGGGCTTAGCAAGAACCGTTCTTACCTACGCATCAAAACCACAACGATAGTTTGTCAAGTTGGTGCTGTTTTAACCTTCGCAAGGACCGGGCGTAGCCACACTTGGTTCAACTAAAGTTGGAGAAACTGACACCCGCCAGCCACCTATGTGCAAAGCATGTCGGTAGAACCAGTCTCGCGTAAGCGTACGCGTAATGTCGGTCCGGGCCGCTTCATCCAACAATACCGCCGAACCAAAGTATGACATGCTGGTAAGCAGTATGACTTATATCGCCCACAACTCACTTGTGTTCTACTCGTGCATATGACATCAACGCATAAAACCTGGCTCTGATGCCACTGTTGGGGAACGTAGTAATTCCAAAAAAATTCCTACGCACACGCAAGATCATGGTGATGCATAGCAACGAGAGGGGTGAGTGTTGTCCACGTACCCTCATAGACCGAAAGCGGAAGCGTTAGCACAACGCGGTTGATGCAGTCGTACGTCTTCATGATTCGACCGATCAAGTACCGAAAGCACGACACCTCCGAGTTCAGCACACATTCAGCCCGATGACGTCTCTCTAACTCCGATCCAGCCGAGTGTTGAGGGAGAGTTTCATCAGCACAACAGCGTGGTGATGATGTTGATGTTCTACCGACGCAGGGCTTCGCCTAAGCACCGCTACAGTATTATCGAGGTGGATTATGGTGGAGGGGGGCACCGCACGCGGCTAAGAGACGATCAACTTGATCAACTTGTGTGTCTAGAGGTGCCCCCCCTGCCCCTGTATATAAAGGAGCAAGGGGGGTGCGGCCGGCCAAGGGGAGAGGCGCGCCGGAGGAGTCCAACTCCCACCGGGAGTAGGACTCCCCCCTTTTCCTACTTGGATTAGGACTTGGGAGGGGGGAAGAAGGAAAGAGGGGGGCCGGCCCCCTCTACCCTAAACCAATTCGGTTTGGGCCTTGGGGGGGCGCGCCCCACACTTCCCTTGCTTCCCTCCTTTTTCCACTAAGGCCCATGTAGGCCCATTAAGCCCCCGGGGGGTTCCGGTAACCCCCAGTACTCCGGTAAAATCCCGATTTCACCCGGAACATTTCCGATATCCAAACATAGGCTTCCAATATATCAATCTTCATGTCTCGACCATTTCGAGACTCCTCGTCATGTCCGTGATCACATCCGGGACTCCGAACAACCTTCGGTACATCAAAACATAAAACTCATAATATAACTATCATCGTAGCGTTAAGCGTGCGGACCCTACGGGTTTGAGAACTATGTAGACATGACCGAGACACGTCTCCAGTCAATAACCAATAGAGGAACCTGGATGCTCATATTGGCTCCTACATATTCTATGAAGATCTTTATCGGTCAGACCGCATAACAACATACGTTGTTCCCTTTGTCATCGGTATGTTACTTGCCCGAGATTCGATCGTCGGTATCTTAATACCTAGTTCAATCTCGTTACCGGCAGGTCTCTTTACTCGTTCCGTAATACATCATCCCGCTACTAACTCATTAGTTGCAATGCTTGCAAGGATTAAGTGATGTGCATTACCGAGAGGGCCCAGAGATACCACTCCGACAATCGGAGTGACAAATCCTAATCTCGAAATATGCCAACCCAACAAGTACCTTCGAAGACACCTGTAGAGCACCTTTATAATCACCCAGTTATGTTGTGACGTTTGGTAGCACACAAAGTGTTCCTCCGGTAAACGGGAGTTCCATAATCTCATAGTCATAGGAACATGTATAAGTCTTGAAGAAAGCAATAGCAACAAACTAAACGATCAAGTGCTAAGCTAACGGAATGGGTCAAGTCAATCACATCATTCTCCTAATGATGTGATCCCTTTTAATCAAATGACAACTCATGTATATGGTTAGGAAACATAACCATCTTTGATCAACGAGCTAGTCAAGTAGAGGCATACTAGTGACACTCTGTTTGTCTATGTATTCACACATGTATTATGTTTCGGGTTAATACAATTCCAGCATGAATAATAAATGTTTATCATGATATAAGGAAATAAATAATAACTTTATTGTTGCCTCTAGGGCATATGTCCTTCAGGGCGGCAGAGGTAGAGAGGGAGGGGACTGCGAAGGGGAACCCGAGGAAGCGTGTGCGTGTAGATCTTATCCAACTGGTTGGGATGGCGAGGGGGTTCGACGGGGACGCGCCCCTATTATGGCGCGGTCGGAGGAACGTGGCGCGGGGGGAGAAGACGAAAAGGGGACGGGGGAGTGGGCTGGCTCAGGTGGGCCGCAGCCGGGGGGGGGGCGCAGGGGCTTCGGCCTTTCTAATTTACTTTACTTTTGCTTTTCTTTTAAAACTTTTTTGTTTTCTTTATTTTAGTTAGCAAAATAGTTTTACAAAAATATAACCCTTGCTCCTAAATTAGCATAATAACATAGGCCACTGCCACAAAAGTTTGGTGACTAAATAAACTAGTTTAATATTTGGTTATATTTAAAAGCATTTAAATAATAGTTTTGGCCCTTGTTTTTATTTATTTTAGCGCATTTAACCATTTTATGACAATGTCATTTCTTCACCATATTTATTTATAATTTATTTGTCACATTCAAAACATTTTAGTTTTAATATTTGAAAACTTTTGTTGTTTGCCTTTATTTTAAATTTGAATTTGAACCATCGCGAGATCAACAACAGTAATCGTGGTGACGTGGCATTATTAGCAGGGAATTACTGTAGCTTAATTATCAGGGCGTTACATCTTGGGGAATGTTGCATGGAAAAAAATCTACGCACACGCAAGATCTATCCATGGAGATGCATAGCTACGAGAGGGGGAGAGCATCTACATACCCTTGTAGATCGCTAAGCGGAAGCGTTTATCACGCGGTTGATGTAGTCTTAGTCTTCGCGATCCGATCACGATCCAACCGATCTAGTGTCGAACGGACGACACCTCCGTGTTTAGCACATGTGCGTCTCGATGACGTCTCCTCCTTCTTGATCCAGCAAGCGGGAGAGGAGAAGCAGATGGATCACAACTAACATGACGGCGTGGTGGTGATGGAGCACCGATAGCGCTTCGCTAAGCGTCGCCGGGATGAGGCGATTGAACTATGGAGGAACGGGAGAGAGAGGGGCTCCAAGGGCTTGGTATGTCCTCTTGGGGCACCCCCTCCCCTCTATATATAGGTGGAGGGGTGTGGGAAATAGCGACTCCAAGTCCTAGGGCGCAGCTAAGGGGGAGAGGACTTGGAGTCCAAGTTCAATCCTATTTCTACTAGGACTCCTTCCTTTTTTTGCCTTCCCTAGCTACATGGGCTTTTGAGGACTTGGTGCGCCTAGCCCAATAAGGCCAGGGCACCTCCCTGCAGCCCATGCTAGCCCTTGGGTCGTGGTGGATCCACTAGTGGACTTCCAGACCCCTCTGGAATCCTCCGGAATCTTCTAGAAGCTTCCTGGTATAATACCAAAAAAACTGCACCTTTTTCCGGAACCCAAAATATGACTTCCCATATATAAATATTTACCTCTTGACCATTCCAAGACTCCTCGTGACATCTGGGATCTCATTCGGGACTCCGAACAACATTTGGTTACCGCTCATCAAACATCCCAATAATACTCTAGCGTCAACGGACATTGAGCATGCGTCCTTGCGGGTTTGGGAATTATGTACTCATGACCGATACACCTCTCCGGTCAATAATCAATACCGGGACCTGGATGACCATATTGATTCCGATGCGTCCATTTTGTATCATGCTTTTATATTGATATTTATTGCATTATGGGATATTATTACACATTATGGTACAATACTTATGCCTTTTCTCTCTTATTTTACAAGGTTTACATGAAGAGGGAGAATGCCGGCAGCTGGAATTCTGGACTGGAAAAGGAGCAAATATGAGAGACCTATTTTGCGCAACTCCAAAAGTCCTAAAACATTACAAAGAATTATTTTGGAATATATAAAAAAATATTGGGCGAAGAAAGCACCTGAGGGGAGGCGCCCTACCCCCTAGGCGCGCCCCCTGCCTTGTGGGCCACCTGGCAGTCCCTGATACGTCTCCAACGTATCTATAATTTTTGATTGTTCCATGCTATTATATTATCAACCTTGGATGTTTTATATGCATTTATATGCTATTTTATATGATTTTTGGGACTAACCTATTAACCTAGAGCCCAGTGCCAGTTTCTATTTTTTCCTTGTTTTAGAGTATCGTAGAAAAGGAAAATCAAATGGAGTCCAATTGACCTGAAACTTGATGGAACTTATTTTTGGAAGGAAAGCAACCAGGGAGACTTGGAGTCCACATAAGGGAGGCAACGAGGAAGCCACGAGGCAAGGGGGCGCGCCCACCCCCTGGGCGCGCCCTCCACCCTCGTGGGCCCCTCATGGCACCCCTGACATACTTCTTCCGCCTATACATCTCCATATACCCTAAAACGATCGGGGAGCACAATAGATGGGGAGTTGTCAGGACCCCGATTCCAAGTCACATTGATTTAGCCGGTAACACCTCATATCACTTTGTGGCCTCACGCACGGTATTCCCACGGGTGTCGCCTTACCATGGCCCGGGACCGTTTGCGCCTTTTGTCTCACGTATATGATAGTGTCGCTAGCATCCATATGACAGAGAACCCGGGCCGACATGACTAGTCGTGAACCCAAAGTGGCACTAACTTACGGGGATAGGCATACATGAATCAACATCGAGCATGTCGGTCAGCAGCGTGCGAATCCGGGCTGTAGCACTAGGCTAACAGGACTCCGGGAACCCGCGCTGTAGCAGGCTAGGCAGGACTCCGGATGTCACCGCGTGACATTTCCCTGAAGGGACAGACACATGAACAAAGTGAATCACATGCCGGCCAGTCAAGTGTTCCGGAGCAGTAGTGCTGGGCTAGCAGGACTCCGGTGAACCGGGCTGTAGAGGACTACTATGGCTCAGGGAAGCACAAGACTACATTTCCCCATAAGAGAGGCTACCAAGGATAAACAACTAGGTTGTCGGATCCCGCACATACCAAGCATTTCAATCACGCACACAATATGCTCAATATGTGCAATACAACATGGCTTCACAACAAGACTCTACGACTCAGAGTATTTATTCATTAGGCTCCGAGGAGCCAAGTACTACAAACATGGGTCTCATGACCCAACATATAGAGCATACAAACAAGAAGCACATGCGGAAGCTTAACTTGTCTGAGTACAGACATTTACAAATGAAAAAGGCTAAGAAGCCTGACTATCTACCAGATCCTGCCGAGGGTACAAGATCGTAGTTGAGGTATCAAGCTAAACGTCGAAGTCCATGCGGAAGTACTAGTGAGACTGAAGTCTCTCTGCAAAAACATAAATTAAGCAAACGTGAGTACAAATGTGCCCAACAAGACTTACATCAGAACTATCCACATATGCATCGGTATCAACAAAGGGGTGGTGGAGTTTAACTGCAGCAAGCCAGCTTTGACTCGGTGGCTATCCTGGACTACGACTGTAAGTAACTCTTTTGAGGTGGCGCACACGAGTCCACATATTCACCATATCAATACACCACTATGGATCCGCTCCCGTCTCCCTACGAGAACGCCACCCATAGCACTCATGCTTATCTTGCGCATTTTAGAGTATCCACTTTCACTTGTCTATGAACTATGCAAGGGGTCCAAGTTTCCATATCCGAGGAATCCGACTATTCGAATAGATAATGTTAACCCTGTAGGGGTGTACTTCTTCACACACACTCTCGCCACTTACCACCATGTACACATCGTGTATCTCGGCAACCTTCAAGCGGAAGCCTGGCGAGGGAGTCGGCCACGACCTGACTAACCAACAAGTCTCTAGTCCAGGTTTATCGCCTATTCGGGTTCCATCCGCAAGGAGATCCGGCCGGGTGTCGCTCACGGCCCCAAACGATGTGTGCAGGGTTCCCAAGCCCACCATCCGGGTGCCACTTGGTACACCGTGCCACTGTGCCTAGTCTGTCCCAAGCCCACCTGTACCGGGTGCCACTTGGTAGACTACTAACACTACCTACAAACACCAGAAACTAGTTGCAACTCTTGGACAGAGATCAAGTTGATTAGTAAGTCGAGAGGGGTCGAGTTACCGGAACCCAATGTGTGGTAGTAACTGTTCATGGATCACAAACACAGAACTCATTTCCTGAGGACAACTGCAATGAGACAACCCACCATGTACTCCTACATGGCCTCTCACCGCTACCTTTACCAAATCGTGTTCACACACTTAGCTCACACACAGTAGGACATGTTCATCACCATTCCAATTCATTCCCGATGAATCAGACCTGACTCAACTCTAAGCAATAGCAGGCATGACAAACAATCATGAATGAGTAGTCACACCAGGGCTCAAACAACTCCTACTCATGCAAGTGGGTTTCATCTATTTACTGTGGCAATAACAGGTCATGCAAAGGAAAGGGGTTCAACTACCGCAACATGTAACAATTGAATCATTGTTGTCCTAATGTAGTAAAAGAGAGCAGGAGCGAGAGAGTGGGATTGTATCGGAATGAACAAGGGGGTTTTGCTTGCCTGGCACTTCTGAAGATAGTATAGTTCTTCATCGGTGTCATCGATCTCATCGTCGAAACGTCGTCTACTGAGAGGGGACAAACACCGGCAACAGAGAAGGAGAGCACAATCAATGCAATGCAACAATATGATGTATGATCATGACATGGCAACATGCTCATGTTTGGGCTAATGCAACAGAAAGTCATTTTAATTGAAGTGGAATTCAAAACTACATCAAATTCCAACTCCAAACCTATTATGAAATTTGCCCTAATCATGTTTCATCCTAAACAGTGAGGTTAACTTTCTCAAACATGCATGAAAATGGTACAGATGGATTCCTTGAATTTTTCTGATAATTTTTCATATATAAATTATTTCATTTGTAGTTATAGATAATTTTCTATGATTTTTAGAAGTTTTCGGCATTTTCTGGAATTTCCTGAATAAACTTAAATCCAGAAAATTAATAACCGCGTCAGCATGCATCACTATGACATCAACAAGTCAACTGTGACTGACCAGGTCAAACCTGACTAGTGGGGTCCACTGGCCAGTGACCCAGGGCTGTGTTGTGTGGCTGACAGGTGGGCCTGGTCAATGGCCACGTCAGCAGGGTCAAATCTAACGCCTGGGTCCACCGGGATTAAGTTAAGTCTAACTAATTTTGTTAGTGGTTTAACTAAGCCGGTGGGGCCCAGCTGTCGGTGGCATAGGGGCTTAGTTAGTGGGGTGATTAACCCCTAACAGTTTGCTATCACCGGCGGCTAATCACCGGCGTAACCAGGACGCGGCGGCGTTGCCCGTCCGGCCAACTCTGGCAACGGGACCTCGCGCGGCTGGGCGCGTTGGAACCGGAGCAAGGAGGCGCGTCAGTTGGTGGCCCCAGGCGATGCTAGGGTGGCCGGGAACGTCAACGGCGTCGAGTTCCGCGGCGGCGCAGCTGCGGCTTGCACGGGTGCGAGGGCCACAGTGCACGAGCGGACGACCTGAGGCGTGCTACGGGTTCCTGGAGAAGCCCAGAGCACGACTCCATGCTTGGGTTGGTCAGGCGAGGCGGCTAGCGACGGTGAGCTTCGCGGCGGCGACAACGATTGCTCGGCCATGGCGGGGCTGCGGTTAGAGGATGGGAACAGAGGGGGCGAGCACGGGGGGAGGTGTAGGAGCTCATAAGGATGCGGCACAGAAGGTCAGCGGGCTCGGGGACGTGTCGGAGACGGCGGATCAACGGCGGTGGTGGTCGGAGCCCTAGGTGGAAGACGACGGCGATGGCAACGTTGTAGGGCACCCGAGGATGCGTGGCTCGTCTGGGATGATGGAGACGATGAGGCGGAGCCGATGGACACGGTGGTTGGTCGAGGGACGGGCGGTGGCCGCGGTGGTCGGCGATGGTGGTGACGGCCGCGCTTGGGTGGGTGAGAGAGAGGGGTCCAGGCGAGGGGAGAGAGAGCGTTGATAGGGGGAAGGATCCGGGAGGGTCTGGGCATCTCACTGGTGTGGCTGGAAGAGCCGGGGCGTCGCGCTGGAGCAGGAGGTGGCGCGGCTGCGGCATGTCGGGCACGCAGCTGCTCCTACTGGCAGGAGCTAGAAGACAGCGTTGCCCCTGGTGGGCTGGGCTGCTTCTGCTAGGTAAGGCCCATGTAAACTCTTTCTCTCTCTTTCCTTTATTCTAGTTCCTGTTTTCTATTGTTTGCCTCTGTTTGAACTTGGTTTGCTAACCAAATTATTTTGTTGCTTCTGAAAATTGTTGTGGGAGCTAAAAGAATTAAACCAAAGCTCCACAAAATATTTCAGAATTATTGGACATATATTTATTTAATAGTAGATATAAATCCAATTCAAATAGCTATTGAT
Organism: Triticum aestivum; assembly: GCF_018294505.1. Classification (NCBI taxonomy): domain Eukaryota; kingdom Viridiplantae; phylum Streptophyta; class Magnoliopsida; order Poales; family Poaceae; genus Triticum; species Triticum aestivum. The sequence continues at coordinate 385,392,788 of NC_057800.1, read as the reverse complement.
TTAATTCAAAGGCCCAAAATAAATATCTCCGAGTCTCCAAAAATATTGGTTTGAATTTTACCTCTTGCCAATATTTTTATAGAATAACAGGAACATTTTCTTGGACTCATTTGAAAAGATTTTAATGTTGATTATTTCTGAAGTGATTTCTGAGGGTTTCAACTAACCTCAATTCAACTTTCGGAATTTAGACATGATGCATGATGCTCTCAAATGCAACTGATTACCAACAAATTCTAGGGCTGTGACAACTCACTCCTACTAAACAAGAATCTCGTCCTGAGATCCAAGACGTGAGGTAAGAAGATAGAGGGGACACAAAGCTAGCACGATCTTCATGATCCAACTGCCCTCATCGAAGATGTTGATTCATCCTAACATAATGATCTTGGCATCTTTTCCTTCGAGATCTTTGTCCAACACGATGACGACAGAGAGAAACTCTATAGAAATCGATCTCCTTAAAGATCGAGCAACTCACGGAATAAGACGTTGAACATCTCTTGAGGTGAGAGACAAAACACAGCTTAAAAAGGACGGAAGAACAAGTTGATGAGGGTTTCAAAGTAGCGAGGGAAAATTGTCATGATTCCATAACGGAGTACCTCAGGGAAGGTGACTCGTGGAATTACTCCCTTAAGTGGCAAAAAGAATTACTTTTGATACTGAGATCATTGAAACTCTTTATACCAGCCTAAGGCAATCACAACCGATCGTTTGGCGGAGTTCAAAGGGATGGCATATCCGAATTTGAATGGATGATGTGGACTAACTTGTTGAAGACAACATGATGGATGATTTTGCTTATCATCGGAAATGGATGGGACCCATGGTAGGACCACTTTTGAAGATGATCCTGGACAGCAACTGCTGAGAAGGGCAGCCCATGGGAATTGGCACAATGGCGGTGCAAGCTGGGAACAAAATGCAACTGTTGGGAATGATTCTAGTAACTGGGAGAAACTCAACAGAAGAGAGTGATTCCATCGTTAAAAAAGTTATGGCATAATCGAAGAAATTGAGAGCGGATCCCAATTAATGCCGACGATAAACCTAGCACTTGCGCGTGTTCTCAAGAACTTGAGAATTTCCATATACATCAAGGTTTTACCAATATCCGTGTCAAGGATCCTGGCAACACAACATACCACCATGATGGATATTGGTGGAGGATGCGGATGCAAAGGAAGATAACACTTTCTCAGATTTCACCTTAGCGAGGCCAAGGGGACAAAGGCTGGATAATCGACCGAGAGACATTTAGCACTCCGCTTCTAATGTTCTTCTTGATGTGCTAGCGCAACCCATTTATTAAAATGGTTTGGTACCTAGGACATCAAGTAAAAGGTAGGACTTCGGGAGCACACAAATCCATAAGGAACAACTATTGGAGTAAACCCTTCGAAATCCTTATGGGGATGTCGGTGTCAAAATCGGCGGATCTCGGGTAGGGGGTCCCGAACTGTGCGTCTAGGCTGGATGGTAACAGGAGGCAGGGAACACGATGTTTTCCCCAGGTTCGGGCCCTCTTGATGGAGGTAAAACCCTACGTCCTGCTTGATTAATATTGATGATATGGGTAGTACAAGAGTATATCTACCACGAGATCAAGGAGGCCAAACCCTAGAAGCTAGCCTATGGTATGATTGTTGTATATGTTGTATATCTATCGACTAGCCTGGCCCCGGTTTATATAATGCACCGGAGGCCTAGGATAACAAGAGTCCTAGCCGAATACGCCGGTGGGGAGAAGTCCTTGTCTTGATCGCCAAGTCTTGTGGAATCTTCCTTGTATGCGGCAGCCGTCCGAACTGGCCCATGAGTATACGGCCACGGGGGTCCTCAGCCCAATCTAATAGATTGGGAGACGACGTGGTGAGTACCCCCTAGTCCAGGACACCGTCAGTAGCCCCCTGAACCGGTCTTCAAGTTAGGGACGCTCCTCGATTCTTCCGAACTGTTCTTCATCTTCGGTTGCCGGTTTTGAAAACTGGTTCAACAAATCTTCTTTATCTTCGATCTTGAGGATCACCGAAATGCATTCGACGAGTTTACACGTCGGGTATCCGAGGAGCCCCTTTAAGTTTTCGGCCTTTATCAATGCCTTGTTTATTTTTATGCCACACCTCGGGTTTGAAGTTGTTCCCGGGAGGCAAGGTCCTCTTGCGTCCGAGCTCCAACGCCGGACTGCATTCGAGGTATCTTTTGCAGTCGAGCACCAACGCCGGACCGCTTCCCAGCTCTAGCGCCGGAATGTATCCGAGCTCCAACGCCGGACTATGTATCCGAGCTCCAACGCCGGACTGTATATCCGAGCTCCAACGCCGAAATATATCCGAGCTCCAACGCCGGACTGTGTCCAGGCTCCAATGCCGGACTATATCCGAGGTGTCATATCACCTTGGTTCAAAAAAGTTGAAGGATTTTAGCCGAGCTTAATGCCGGAAATGCCCTCTATGGAGCCAGCCACTAGCGCCCGAGCTTTATGCCGGACTGCTTCCGAGGTGGTGCACCACCCCGACTATGGGCCGATTTTTTGTCAATATTTTTTATTGGTGCAATTTATTCTCTGACGAGATATATAGCCAGTAGCCCTCAAGGTGTGTATCGGTCTAAAACCCGAGATGCACATGAAGGATGCCATAAGACCGCTGATCCCAGTAGCCGCTGAGACTTAGGTTGATTTGCAAAATCGGCCTGAGGATCAAGTCCTAGCTCGGCAGAATACTTCGGGACACAAAAGCGGCATGCTCAGTCCTCAAGACTCAGGTTGGGTGCGGCTGACCAACCTGAGGATCAAAATCTCCTCGGAAACTATATTGCACATAAAATTTTCTGCATTGGACAAGCAATGCAGTAGCCCCCGAGACACTGGTCGGGTGGCAACACCAGATCAGGGGATCAATGTGCCCCTTTAATATTTGTAAATAATAAGCCCGAAGCCCAGTAGCCCTCGAGCCTTAATGCGGGCACGGGTGGCCGAATTAAGGATCAATATCCATAGTAAAATCACAAATTATGTGTAATGACTATGTATCCAAGTACTTTACGTCATTAATGCTCGGATCCGCATTGTACAAAACTTTGTTGACCGACCATCGGCTTCCACCTCCTTGGCCAGTAGCCGAGGAGTGTTTGTCCTACTTTATAAAGCCTTTATGAGGGCAAAGATTTACGACAAACAAGGCAATCTGGCCACACGGTTTTATAAACAAAGGTACGCAAAGAGATATGTTATATTACTGTTTAACAGAAGAAATGTATTCCAAGGAAAATAGTCCCGCTATCGGTTCCTTTCTTTGGGTTGTCATGCTAAGCATGATCATGAAACCTCAGCTCGAATGTAAGAGCAAAATATCGAGGATTTAGTTTGGGAGGCCAGTTAATAGCCCCCGGTAGTGTTCGGCGACAGTCGAGGTCAAGCCGTAAACACTTCGGCCAATGTTATGAATGGCCCGTCATAGTCATCGGATCGCTGACCAGTTTACGCTTATTGTGACAGTCAGTTTTTGGCTTTCTCCACTAAGGTGCTTAACCATGTGAGCTGGAAGCACAATCACAGTGGTTCTCCCTTTGCACGCCTAGCCGAACAAAACGGAACGTAGGAAGCAAGTGCAGGAGCCGGGCAACCCAACTATTGACCGAAGACACAATTCGAAACCGATGCATATATAGCAATATCTGAGAATGTTTTTGCCGAATCCCTAAAGGTATCCGGCGTTGCACTGCGAGACTAATGCTGGAAAAGCACAAATACTTTAAAAGTGCCAAAAAGCTTGGAAAACCAAGAAACGTCAGTAAAAACATGACGTCCGAACAAGATCAAGTGTTCGGTGCCAATCCGAAAATTGGTCTTAGAAAAAAGAAGTGCTTCTGTCGTCCTTTAACATGACACATCCTATCTCAAGACTTCGAGCGGGTCAGCCTACGGCTTCAACCTCCTATCCCGAGGGCGGAGTACTTCTCATTAGGCCAGTTTAGCAAACTAAACTCTAGTGACTTTGAGAGAGAAATTAGGCTCCCCGGCTAGTGACCGCACACTCACGTCGAAAAAAGGAGTGATAAATAATAATAATAATAAAACTTTGCAACGACTAAGAAGAAGAACACTTATTATAAAACGGCTCAAATAAACTTAAGAGCCCCCAAGTGACTTGGGTAGAAGAATGATTGCATGTACTGAAGTACTTATATCATATCTTTGTTGAACCGAACTTTAAACGTGTCTTAACCGACCGTCAGCTTCTCCCTCTTCGGTCAAGGACCGAAAAGTGTTATGTACTCCACTGGTCGAGAATATCGACGGTGTTTCCAATAACCAGGCAATCAGGCCATAAGGCTGAAATAGACAAAGCGTGCTCAGGGAACTTATGCTATATTATTGCGAAGAGTAAGAAGCATCTTCGAAGAAAATAGTACCCCCACTGATACCTTTCTTCGGTGTCATTGTTATTATGAGACTTGTGCAATAGATTTTTTGTACTCATGAGTTCCGTTGTGTGCCGACCATCATTGAATAACTATAAGAGCGCTAGCTTTCGACTTCACCCAGTCTGAGGTCCGGCTCGGGTGACCCGATCGTGACAATCGCAGAGGTGCTCCCTTTACTCCCTAGCCGAACAATCGGGAACGTAGGGGTAAACACAGGAGCGAGGCAACCCAGCTTGCAAATCGCTTAAGTCAATGTGGTGCATATTGTGGCGTAATACACGAACAAGGAATGAAGCCGTACAAGTATAATCATATGCAATAGGAAAAGCTTCATAAAGGAAGCCCCCAAGTAAACGGGGTATTTGAATTTATGCGTCACAAACAAAGTTTGGACAAGGAAATTTTTTAGAAGCAACTTTTTTCCAAAAAAGTATAATGCTTGGTCGAACCGGACGCAAGTTAGAAATTAAAGCTTTGAGCATGAAAGCGACTTAGCTGGTTAATGTGTTCGGTATTGATGACGCGGTCCGAGCTTGATGCGGGGCAAGGTTCCATCCCTCAAGCCGGTCCCGAGGTGGCGGAGCGGAGAGCTTGACACGCCGAAGTGGTGACATAGCACGATCATTGCAGGCCGGCAGAGTGACGCCGAAGTCCCTGGATCATTATCCTGTGCACAAAAAATAGTGCAAACCAGAGATAATAGTAATAATGATAATTAAAAAAATCGTTGCATAATAAATAATTTATGCAAAGTGAGTAATAAAATAAATATGGCCTGGCGCCGAAGTCAAGTCGATGCAGGGCGTCGGCGTGATGCGGTAAAGGCATGGCAAAGCCTGAATTCGCAGGTCGGTCCGAGATCCGAGTGCGGCGTCCGCCGGACTATGTACGGAAACTGACCGAACCACCATGCGACTGTCGTTAATGCAGCCACCATTTGATAGACCTGTGTACATATGACGGACAAACCAGAGTAATAATTTCTTGGAAAAAATGAACCCAAACAAGCAAAAAATACTGGGATTAATAGCACTTGGTTTATTTGTTGTAGCAATCCGAAGGAAGGTGATTCCTAAAATTGGGACCCGCTCCGCACACCCATTGCCTGATGGGCGATAAAACAATGGCATGGCAATGCTGGTAAAGGTTGACTCACCGAGGCAAAGCCCTCGGCCTAGCTAACATGACGGAGCTGGTCGGCTAGTGACGCCGAAGTGTCCGGAGTAGGTTGATGAAGAGATGGCGAAGCCCCCGGTCCAGCCGAGATGTCGAAGCCTCGATGTCAGCTGATGAGTCGAAGTAGGTCGGCGTGATGGACACCAGCTTGAATAAGCAATAGTGCGGCCCTGTCGATGCAGGTCGTGACGTGGTCGATGCCGGCTTGATGAAGCGACCGTGCGGCGATGCCGATATGCCCGGTCCGTGTAATCCGTGGGGCGGCGATGTTGGTGATGATTTATCCTTCGCGATGCCGGGCTCTTGTTCGGCTTGCCGAGATGATGATCCGAAGAAGTTGACCTCGGCTCAACAAAGTGACGCCGTGTCTAGAGCAGGTCGGCAGCCGTGGAGTAATATTGCCTGACTGGTTTGACACCAGCATGATGTTGAAGATCATGTTCAAAAGATCTTACATTTAGTGGGATGTGTTCCGGAACAAAACACAATACCCCATACAAAACTTCCTTCAAAAGGGATGTCCGAAATCCCGTTCATAAAAAAGATGAACTCGGGTCGGATTTGTTTTCGTGCAGAAAACAGATCCGAAGAGTCATGCACTAATCGGAAGGTTCCCGGAGTTTGGACGGTCGGATCGAGCCGAAATTTTGAGAGGTGGTAGATATAGGAATTCCGCAGCCGATCAACGGTTGGATCTTCCAAAGGACGTCCGAGCTAGAAGCTGGACACCACGCCCTAAACTCATCCAAATTCCCGTCCATATTTGACAGGGCTCCGGTATATCGTGGATTGCCAGAGATTCCTCCATCGGAACTCGACAAAATTTTCCAGCATTGTTGTAGACTCAATTACGCACAATTCCACCAAAGCGATCGTCAAAGCGATACTCGAGGAGGTGGTGGTGGCAGATACGAGTTCGCTGTCCAGAAAAACAGCACGGTCGCTTGAGGGCAATGTTGACATTGAGCCCCCGAGCTTCATAGATGATTCCTCCGTGATCTTGATAGAGATCGGAGTTGATGTTTGATGAAGGCCCTCGTCCGGACATGGTGATCCGAACACGGGGCGCAATTCTTAGTCGAACCAAGGTGACCAGTCGAGCTGGTGACGAAGATGCCAAAGTCGTAGTTGATCTGTAGGCGAGCCATCGATCCTTTTGTCGATCACACAGCAGAACTCTCAATGAAAGCACCAATGTCGGTGTCAAAATAGGCGGATCTCGGGTAGGGGGTCCCGAACTGTGCGTCTAGGCCGGATGGTAACAGGAGGCAGGGAACACGATGTTTTACCCAGGTTCGGGCCCTCTTGATGGAGGTAAAACCCTACGTCCTTCTTGATTAATATTGATGATATGGGTAGTACAAGAGTAGATCTACCACGAGATCAAGGAGGCTAAACCCTAGAAGCTAGCCTACGGTATGATTGTTGTATATGTTGTATATCTATCGACTAGCCTGGCCCCGATTTATATAATGCACCGGAGGCCTAGGATAACAAGAGTCCTAGCCGAATACGCCGGTGGGGAGAAGTCCTTGTCTTGATCGCCAAGTCTTGTGGAATTTTCCTTGTATGCGGCAGCCGTCCGAACTGGCCGATGAGTATACGGCCATGGGGGTCCTCAGCCCAATCTAATAGATCGGGAGACGACGTGGTGAGTACCCCCTAGTCCAGGACACCGTCAGGGGAGGTGGCCAACTTCTTCAATCAAGATACTACAATAATAGGTCTTCCAGCTGGGTGTGTCAGCCACAACATCCACTTTACCGGGTTACAGAGGGACCAATATTATAGCTCTTGGAAGACGTTCCAACCATCATATCTGCCTGAGATTCAGATCTGGTTGGTAACAGGATATTCCAGATTCACCGAGACTAGAAGAAAATGAAAGTTTGCAACACAAATCGACAAGACGATGTTGCGAGATTCTCGGGAAATGAACTACGATAGTAAGCTCCAGAACATGAGCTGGTTCTGCTAAACACATGTGAACACGCTGTCCTAGACAAGCATGACCACATAGTAGTCTTATAATGAAACACTACCGAGTTCTAGTTGGGAACCATCATCGCGGATAACAAAGTCCTTGCATAAGTCATATGACTAGCTCTTATGAAGGAACTTCTTCTCGAACAAATCAGTTAGTGGCTTGGTGTGCTAGGGATACATATAGAATGAAGGTTGCAAGTCTCCAAACCACAATATACTTCGCACATATGCATGACTGACTTGGGATGATTCCAGAGGAAGCAAAACAAACTTTCTCGAATTCACGGCGGCAACTTGCATCGATTGCACGTGAACTTAGAGGAAGTCGTTACTTTGATCCAAACATATGCTTCATGAACGGAACATGAAGGCATTGTTTATAAAGTTTCCAACACTAGCTTAATGTTTAAAACGAATCATGGGGGAGACAAAGATGTTGTCGATGGGCTCAACAACAATTCATCCAGGTTTCCATATAAATGGAATTCCACAATCATGTGAACAAGGTGTTAGCATTAGTCAGACCCAAAAGATATAATGGTGTATGCTCGAGGAACAACCACGAGTAGGACAACATTACGAGTATCGTTGGTTCTAATTTGATTTGACGCTAGCCCATAATCAAATCAAAGATTGGTTAAGACAATAGCACCGACAGTTGATCACGAGGATCAATCGATGAAGATGTCATCTTTCTTCAACACACACACACAAAAGATATCCCTTAACATGAACTAAGTCAGACAAGCTTTTATCTTCCAACTCTCCAAGTTATTGTTTAGCTTAACCAACTATCTCAGGGGTATCCAACACAGATTCTTGGAGAATGGGTGGTTTGGAGGAAAAACCAACATGATCACGAACTCAACATAGCGGCTAGGTGAAAACCTGGTAATACTTCCGAGACGATATTCGGAACATCATGAACCACCGATATGTTACTAAGCTCGAGAACAATCTTGCTTTTCAGAGCAAGACGATATGATCAAATAAGTGAGGGATTGAATAATCCTAACTCGTTGATTGAAAAGTGCACCAGAAATAAGGACTAGGTAGCACGATAAACCTTAGAGTGATGATTCAATAACCAACATGCTCAGGATAAGATTATTGTCCATTAACTACCAAGCAACACAGTTGCTAGGAGTATTAATTTCACACATCACGATTCACTTGTCGGCATTCCTGTTGCGACAACACGACACCGAGGAATGAATAATGATGGCGAGAAGTATCACTACGTCAAGAATTCATAAGAGAAGGTGCAATTCTCATGACATTCCTGACATAAAGTGGGTAATACTTTAGGTAGAACAGAGCAAAAGCTGGATTGGTATTCGATCTGTAGAACACAACTACTTTGACCCAATCCTGGATATGGATGAGGTACTGGAGTTTGTTTCTCCTAGTCATTCCGGAATAGAATGGCTTGACGGACCACAAGAATAATAGGCATCGATGAACACGAATGCACAACTATTCCTAACTATCAATTGATAGACTAGGGTCGGAATACAACTGAGGAGGGTCAACTCAAGGAACATATAACTTTCTGAGTTGTGGATGCATAGATTAGTATGTCGAACCAAGCTCAACAGGTTTCTTCCGGATAACCCATGCAGAGAGGTAGGACTGGCAGAGTCACAATATAGCATGGGGGACTCATCGGGAGCACTCTTATTGTGATCTTTTGGTTCAAAGAACTTCTGCCATAAGAAGTTCATGGTGCTCGGAAGAAGGAAATACCACAGACCTCGAGGACTATCGCAAGGTTACTAATATCATAAAGGAACTAGCAAACACTATCAATAGGAGGTAAGTAGAGTGAATCTCGGGTTTAAGAACCCAGGAATAGAATACCTACTAACTAATAACATCACGGGATGCTTCCAAGAATGATGGCCAGAATCATCACACTGGGGATACGAAAATATTGCTAAATTACTGAGTGGTTCTCGAGGACACCTAGGGTCATAATACTAACTCCAACATACACGTCAAGGCAACAGAGTACCTCAACACATCGAATAGTGTGCTTAATCTGGCCCAAAAAATACAACGGGAACATGGAGGAAAGATTTGCAAGTGCATCAGACTATTTAGAAACCTGGGATGACTCGGACAGCATAACGGCTGTAAATGCTCAAAATGATTTGAGACATCCTGCAAAAATGGTGGCATAGCCACTCAACATCACAAACTCAAGGTTCTGAGGCCAGCTATGAACATATGGAAGTAGTAGGAACTGAACTGAGGCTTGAACTCAACAATCCTAGGCAACTACGGTTTAGTAACATGTCATCCTGAGAGATAGAAGAGAAGCCTAGTTCATAACCCCGTAGAAAAGATAAGATGACTCAGATCAGAAGGTCATGAGGATAAGGAGTAAAAAGAGCCTTACGTTCCCATCCACAATCAATTCCCTTACATAACTAAAGCATTTCTAGACACGACTTCAACCAGTTGGCTTGGTAATCCTACGGGCAGTCAGGCTCTCATACCAAAGCTGTCAGGACCCCGATTCCAAGTCACATTGATCTAGTCGGTAACAGCTCATATCACTTTGCGGCCTCACGCGCGGTATTCCCACGGGTGTCGCCTTACCATGGCCCGGGACCGTTTGCGCCTTTTGGCTCACGTATATGATAGTGTTGCTAGCATCCATATGACAGAGAACCTGGGCTGACATGACTATTCGTGAACCCAAAGTGGCACTAACTTATGGGGACATGCATACATGAATCAACATCGAGCATGTCGGTCAACAGCGTGCGAATCCGGGCTGTAGCACTGGGCTAACAGGACTCCGGGAACCCGGGCTTTAGCAGGCTAGGCAGGACTCCAGATGTCACCGCGTGACATTTCCCCGAAGGGACAGCCGCAGGAACGAAGTGAATCACATGCCGGCCAGTCAAGTGTTCCAGAGCAGTAGTGCTGGGCTAGGAGGACTCCGGTGAACCGGGCTGTAGCGGACTACTATGGCTCATGGAAGCACAAGACTACATTTCCCCATAAGAGAGGCTACCAAGGATAAACAACTAGGTTGTCAGATCCCACACATACCAAGCATTTCAATCATGCACACAATATGCTCAATATGTGCAATACAACATGGCATCACAACAAGACTCTACGACTCAGAGTATTTATTCATTAGGCTCCGAGGAGCCAAGTAATGCAAACATGGGTCTCATGACCCAACATATAGAGCATACAAACAACAAGCACATGCGGAAGCTTAACTTGTCTGAGTACAGACATCTACAAATTAAAAAGGCTAAGAAGCCTGACTATCTACCAGATCCTGCCGAGGGTACAAGATCGTAGCTGAGGTATCAAGCTAAATGTCGAAGTCCATGCGGAAGTACTAGTGAGACTGAAGTCTCTCTGCAAAAACATAAATTAAGCAAACGTGAGTACAAATGTACCCAGTAAGACTTACATCAGAACTATCTACATATGCATCGGTATCAACAAAGGGGTGGTGGAGTTTAACTGCAGCAAGCCAGCTTTGATTCGGTGGCTATCCTGAACTACGACTGCAAGTAACTCTTTTGAGGTGGCGCACATGAGTCCACATATTCACCATATCAATACACCACTATGGATCCGCTCCCGTCTCCCTACGAGAACGCCATCCATAACACTCACACTTATCTTGCGCATTTTAGAGTATCCACTTTCACTTGTCTATGAACTATGCAAGGGGTCCAAGTTTCCATATCCGAGGAATCCGGCTATTCGAATAGATAATGTTAACCCTGCAGGGGTGTACTTCTTCACAAATGCTCTCGCCACTTACCACCATGTACACATCGTGTATCTCGGCAACCTTCAAGCGGAAGCCTGGCGAGGGAGTCGGCCACGACCTGCCTAACCAACAAGTCTCTAGTCTAGGTTTATCTCCTATTCGGGTTCCATCCGCAAGGAGATCCGGCCGGGGTGTCGCTCACGGCCCCAAACGATGTGTGCAGGGTTCCCAAGCCCACCATCCGGGTGCCACTTGGTACACCGTGCCACTGTGCCTAGTGTGTCCCAAGCCCACCTGTACCGGGTGCCACTTGGTAGACTATAACACTACCTACAAACACCAGAAACTAGTTGCAACTCCTGGACAGAGATTGAGTTGATTAATAAGTCGAGAGGGGTCGAGTTACCGGAACCCAATGTGTGGTAGTAACTGTTCATGGATCACAAACATAGAACTCAGTTCCTGAGGACGGCTGCAATGAGACAACCCACCATGTACTCCTACATGGCCTCTCACCACTACCTTTACCAAATCGTGTTCACACACTTAGCTCACACACAGCAGGACTGGGCTGTGTTGTGTGGCTGACAGGTGGGCCTGGTCAATGGCCACGTCAGCAGGGTCAAATCTGACGCCTGGGTCCACTGGTCAGTGACCCAGGGCTGTGTTGTGTGGCTGACAGGTGGGCCTGGTCAATGGCCACGTCAGCAGGGTCAAATCTGACGCCTGGGTCCACCGGGATTAAGTTAAGTCTAACTAATTTTGTTAGTGGTTTAACTAAGCCGGTGGGGCCCAGCTGTTGGTGGCATAGGGGCTTAGTTAGTGGGGTGATTAACCCCTAACAATTTGCTATCTGTTGGGGATATTACTGCTGGGCATAAACCGACCTATCTGGTCCAGGTCAACTTCATCAGTAGTTCTAGAGTGATAAAGCCCAAGAAGGCAGATGAGGGCCTAAGGCCCGTCGCCGGTTAAAGACTTGTAGCTATAAACCGGGATTTGTATACAAACTTGTATTGTAAGTTAGGAATAAGGAGAGACCAACCCGGAATACGAATATCGACCGGTGTTGGGACTCTGTGAACCAACGGGTGTCACCCGTGTATATAAGGGGACGACTCGGCGGCGGTTCAGAGAGAGACAACAACTCGAGACATAGGCGAAGCTTGTTTTCTCCCTAGTCTTCGAAAGCCCATCAATTCCATCACAACTAGATGTAGGCTTTTACCTTCATCGAAGGGGCTGAACTAGTATAAACTCTCTTGTGTCCCTGTGCCCGCTTTAACCCCTTCAAGCTAACCCGTCGCGATGGCTCCACGACTAAGTCCTTTCTCTAGGACATCTGCCGTGACAAAACCACGACAGTTGGCGCCCACCGTGGGGCTATCGCACGATGGTTTCCGGTTCTTGGAGGGCCGCTTTGAAGGACTCGAGGGCTACGCTGTAGGCCGGATGACTAAGAGTCGTCGCGGCAAGTTCTACATCGACGACGCAGGCTGGGGCCCCGAGGCCGGCTCAATTGAGTACGGGTATCGGGTCCCCTTTGGTGGCATTCACGTTTTCATTGGCAAGATCGGTGAACCGGGCCCTGAGCCGGACATCTGCACCGACCTCGTCGAGACGGCTCAGCGTGCGCGATCCGCCCGGGTTAAACCGGCCATGAAGCGTGCCTTCGTGGGAGTCATCCATGGAGGAAGTTATGAGGATGGATCGGAATCTCGCGGCGATACCGTCGTTTGTTCCGATGACGAGTCATCGACCGGAGAAACCGAATCTCTTTATCAGCTACAAGACGGCCGGATTGGGGGCTGTTCCGATGGCGACAGTATTCCGGACCCCTCTGATCTGCCCAACCGGGTTGGAATATTCATGACTGGCACACAAGCAGCGCTTCATTCTTCGACCGCTGCGGCAACAACCTCCGGTTCAGCAGCGGCGACGGCTGCCGGGGCAGGAGGCCCTGTGCGCCCGCCGGCTCAAGTTCTATCAGAGCTATTTGATGCATTGGTTGTGCTTATGGCGGAGGCTAATCCGGCGGATCAGGGCGTTCACAACGCCGAGATTGCAAAAGTGAAGGAACAGATCACCCAGGCCAAGGCAGATCTGGCAGCTGAGGACACCAGGATGGCCACGGAGCGGGCCGCTTTAGACGCACAAGCCTACAGGCTCATGTTGGACCAGAGTGCGTCGCAGGAAGTCATGAGGAGGAAGTACCGATCCCGTTTGCCTCCGGTTTTTGAGGCCAGAGACCTTTTCAACACTCCAGGAGTAGGAACCGGCAATCCGCTGGAGGGAAACCGGGCGGAAGCTCCCGGGACCGGTGCACCGGTTCAGCCTCGTCAGATGGACCCGCCTCGTCAAAACACCGTTATACCTCAGGCTGTTTTAACACCTCCGGGTCACTACTCCAACCCGATGGACAATCTCGTTGCCGCTGCTGCACGGCTGGAGGCCATTCCAATTGAAGGTGATTCGCCGCAGGCAGTAGAGACGCGACGGGTCAAGGAGCTTCTGAGGACAGCTTTGGTCCAACAGGAAGCATACTCGTACAGCCGCGACCGGATCCACTCGACCCCCCGTCCAAGCCGGAGCTATAGCAGACATATGGATGAACCGGCAGTGTCGAGTAACGAACGACGTGGAGCACCCCGTGGCAACAACCCGACGGGTGGTGCTGATAACGCTCAGGAAGTGGTGAACCGGGCCCGAGCGCGCAGGGAGGCCGAGTTAGCCACACAGCATCAGGCTCGGCAGCTCACGCCGGTTCGTCCAACCATCTCGATCGAACCTGGTGTTACTTCTAGTTCTTTGGGGGTGCCTTGCCTTATCCCCGCTTTACGCAATGTGCGCCTGCCCAAGGATTTCAAGGGCCCGCGCAAGGTACCAAATTACACGGCGGATCAGCCTCCAGAGACATGGGTGGAGAGCTATGAGATGGCCATGGAGATGCTTGATGTGGATGACGCGGCGTGTGCGAAATACTTCACCATGATGCTTGAAGGAACGGCCCGTACTTGGTTAAAAAGCTTGCCGGCTAATTCTATCAGTTCATGGGCCCAATTACGAGCCCGGTTTATCAGCAATTTCAAGGATACATGTAAACAGCCTATGTCGATAGTGGACTTAGCTGCATGCGTCCAGGAGGAAGGAGAATCAACGACTCATTGGGTGCGCCGGGTTTCACAAGTGTTGCACTCATCAGACCGCATCAACGCTGACACCGCAGTATTAACCCTAGAAGGCAACTGCCGGTTTGGGCCCCTGAAGCTGAAGTTGGGACGGATGAAGCGTCATTGCACTGACATGGGGACCCTCATGGCCGCTTTGGTGAAATATGCTGATTCTGATAGTACCAAGGATCCCGAATCTGATGATGACAAGACAGGGAAGGGAAAGAGGAACAGCAACTCCAAAGGTCAGCAGCATCACTGGGCAGGCAATGGTGGTGGAGGCAAGCGTAAAGCGGATGGTAACATGGACTTTGTGGCTAATACCAACGCACAGGACAATGGCCAGCGACGCAAGGGTAAACCGAAAAATCGTAATGGGGCACCCAACCCTAACCCAGACCGCCTAAACTATCTGCTAAGCCAGCCCTGTCCAAGACATGGGACGAAGGAGGCGCCAGCAAACCACCTTTGGAAGGATTGCTTTATTATGCAGGAGTTCAAGAATTCTAATAATTTCCGGTATGATCACGAATCTGGCGGTGGCTCAGGATCCGGGCCGGGTTACGGTGGAGGAAGTTCCGGTTCAGGATTTAATGGTAATCCGGGCGGACATAATGGTCAAAATAGTCAGAACAACCAGGGTGGTTACAACCAACAGCAGCAACAGTCAGGTTACCAGAGCAACCCAAAGCAGTTGAGTAGTGGGCAGTACCATGTCTTCACCACTAGCTTGGACAAGCGAGACCGGAAGGTTCAGAGGCGGGCGGTCAACTCTGTTGAACCGGCCATACCCCGTTATCTACGTTGGTCTGAACAGCCAATCATATGGAGCAGAGAGGATCACCCTCCCCAGGTCGATAATCCGGGTCAGTTGGCTCTGGTGGTGGCGCCTCAGGTGGGAGGTTACAAGTTCACCAAGGTGCTCATGGATGGAGGTAGCAGCATTAATATCTTGTACTATGAGACCTTCCGTCGTATGGGACTGACAGATAAAAATCTTAAACCGTCTAATACGGTGTTCCACGGTGTAGTACCTGGCAGATCAGCATATCCTGTTGGTAAGATAGCTCTGGAAGTGGCCTTTGGGGATGATCATGATTCCAGGTCGGAGACATTGATGTTTGAAGTGGTGAAAATCCAAAGTCCATATCACGCCCTATTTGGGCGACCGGCCTACGCCAAGTTTATGGCACGGCCCTGTTATGTGTATTTGCAGCTCAAGATGCCGGGTCACAAGGGGACAATAACGGTTCACGGAAGCCGCAAAATCGCTTTGGAGTGCGAGGAAGGTGATGCGGCCTATGCAGAGTCGGTTTGTGCCACCGAGGAGCTGAAGTATTATAAGGACAATGTTGATCCGGCGGACATGACTCCATTAAAGAAGCCAACTACGGAGCATGATCCGGCCCTGAAGTTCAAATCGGCAGCAGAAACTAAGCTTGTTGACTTTGTACCTGGCGATTCGTCCAAGCAGTTCAGCATCAGTGCTAATTTGGATCCGAAATAGGAAAGCGCGCTCATCGAGTTCATCCGTGAGAATCGGGACATTTTTGCATGGAAGCCCTCTGACATGCCAGGTGTACCGAGGCAACTCGCTGAGCACACCCTTAATGTGGATCCTAAATACAAACCGGTGAAACAGTTCCTCCGCCGGTTTAACGAAGAAAGACGCAAGGCAATTGGAGAAGAGGTAGCCAGGCTCTTAGCAGCTGGTTTTATTGTTGAAGTTTTTCACCCTGAGTGGCTTGCCAATCCGGTGCTGGTCCTTAAGAAAAACGGCACCTGGCGCATGTGTGTGGATTACACAGATCTTAATAAAGCTTGTCCAGCAGATCCTTTTGCCCTCCCCCGTATTGATCAAATTATTGATGCTACGGCGGGTTGTGAGCGTTTAAGTTTTTTGGATGCATATTCTGGCTATCATCAGATCAAAATGGCAGTTAAGGACCAGGAGAAAACGGCATTCATAACTCCCTTTGGAGCCTTCTGCTATGTGTCTATGCCCTTTGGGCTCAAGAGTGCCCAGGCAACTTATCAACGTTGTGTGCAAAATTGTCTACACAAACAGATTGGCCGTAATGTACACGCCTACGTGGATGATATCGTGGTTAAATCCAGGGAGAAGGAGACTCTGATTGGTGATTTAAAGGAAACTTTTGATAACCTGAGGACATACAAGATGATGCTTAATCCGGACAAATGCGTCTTTGGTGTACCGGCGGGCAAGTTATTAGGCTTCCTGGTGTCCAATAGGGGAATTGAGGCTAATCCGGAGAAGATCACAGCCATCACCTCCCTGGCTAAACCGAAGTGTATCAATGATGTTCAACGCCTGGCAGGCCGGATTGCCGCGTTAAGCCGGTTTATCAGTCGTCTTGGTGAGAAGGCAATCCCTTTGTATCAGATGTTGAAGAAGACGGATCAGTTTGTCTGGAGTTCTGCTGCTGATGAAGCATTTGAGGACTTAAAGCGGCAATTGGCCAATCCGCCTGTGCTCGCCGCTCCCATTGACAAGGAGCCGTTACTGCTATATGTTGCTGCTAATGCTCGGGCGGTCAGCGTGGCTATTGTGGTGGAGCGAAAGGAGGCAGGTAAGGAGCATCCGGTTCAACGTCCGGTCTATTATATCAGCGAGGTGCTCATTGAGTCCAAGCAAAGGTATCCGCATTGGCAGAAGCTGGTGTATGGAGTTTTTATGGCAAGCCGGAAGCTTAAACAATACTTCCAAGGGCATCCAATTACGGTGGTCAGTTCTGCTCCTTTGGGGGATATCATCCAGAACCGGGAAGCAACTGGCCGGATTGCCAAGTGGGCTATAGAGCTTGGGCCGCACGATTTGAAGTATGTGCCTCGGACGGCGATTAAGTCTCAAGCACTGGTTGATTTTATCAATGATTGGACGGAAATGCAAGCACCTGAAGAAAAGCCGGATCACACATATTGGACCATCCATTTTGACGGATCCAGGCAATTGGAAGGTTCGGGGGCTGGAGTCGTATTAACTTCCCCACGAGGTGATAAGTTTTGTTATGTTCTCCGCTTAATGTTCCCTTGTACTAACAATGCAGCTGAGTATGAAGCCTTGCTCCATGGTCTCCGGATGGCTAAGGAGATGAATCTAGGTCGAGTTAAGTGCTTCGGTGACTCGGACCTCGTGGCTCAGCAAGTGTCTGGCACTTGGGACTCCAAGGATCCACTCATGGCAGCATATCGTCGTGAGGTGGATATTGTTGCAGGTCATTTCAAAGGCTATCAGGTGGACCACGTGGACCGGCGGAAAAATGAAGCGGCGGACGCTTTAAGCCGGCTGGGCTCTCAGCGCAAACCGGTTCCGCCCAATGTTTTTCTGGATGTGCTGCACAACCCGTCGGTCAAGATCCCTGGTGAAGCGGATTTGGCTATTCCTGATCCGGAGGCTCAATTGGTGGCAGCTCTTCATGTTATTCCGGATTGGACGCTTCCCTACCTGGCGTACAAGAACCGGGGCGAGTTACCAGAGGATGAGACTCTGGCCAGACAGATAATCCGGCGATCCAAGTCCATGACTATTATCAACGGCGAGTTGCATCATTGCAGTGTGTCAGGAGCATTTCAACGCTGTGTGTCTCCTGAAGAAGGCCGTGAAATTTTGCGTGAGATCCACGCAGGAGATTGTGGTCACCACGCCGGTTCAAAATCTCTGGTGGCTAAAGCGTTTCGCCATGGCTTCTATTGGTTAACTGCTCATGCTGATGCAGAGGATCTGGTCAGACGATGTGATGGTTGCCAAAAGTTCTCAAGACGTGCTCATGTACCAGCTCAAGAATTGAGAATGATTCCAATTACTTGGCCGTTTGCGACTTGGGGGCTGGATATGGTTGGGCCTTTCAAAAGGTCCAAAGATAAGAAGACCCACCTCCTGGTGGCGGTTGACAAGTTTACAAAGTGGGTGGAGGCAGAACCTGTTAGCAAGTGTGATGCGGCCACGGCGGTTCAGTTCATTAAAAAAGTGATTTTCCGGTTTGGCTTTCCACACAGTATCATCACAGATAATGGTACCAATTTGTCCAAAGGTGCCATGAAGGAGTTCTGCGAACGGGAGCACATCCGGCTCGACGTTTCATCAGTGGCACACCCACAGTCCAATGGTCAAGCAGAAAGAGCTAATCAAGAGATCTTGAGAGGCATCAAGCCCCGGCTCATGGTTCCTTTGCAGAGAACGCCGGGTTGTTGGGTAGAAGAATTACCATCTGTGTTATGGAGCATCAATACAACACCCAACAGGTCAACAGGATACACACCGTTCTTCATGGTTTATGGAGCGGAGGCGGTTCTCCCCAGTGATATCCGTCATGATTCACCTCGTGTGACGGCTTATATTGAAGCGAACAACGAGACATCATGGCAAGAAGCTTTGGACTAGCTGGATGAAGAGCGTGACATAGCAGCCGCCCGATCGGCGATTTACCAATAGGATCTTCGTCGTTATCACAGTCGCCGAGTCAGAACCAGAACCTTCCAAGAAGGAGATTTGGTGCTTCGGCTCATCCAAGATCAGACTGATATGCATAAGTTATCCCCACCTTGGGAGGGGCCTTTCGTGGTCAGCAAGAATCTGCACAACGGGTCATACTATCTGATCGATATTCGAGAGCATAAGGACTCACATACATCAGAGGAGGAGACCAACAGGCCGTGGAACATAGCTCATCTTCGGCCTTATTATACCTGAGCCATTGGTTCTACTTATGTACATATTACAACGATGTATATATTATGATTAAATATAATAAACCGGAACCTCAGCTAATGCGGGGTATCTGTTCTTTTACATCATGTGTGGTTACACGGAGTTGTTCTAAAGCGGCCTCCGGTTTACCCCTTGAGTTCACTTTTTAAAAGCATCATGTTATATCACTTGGAGGTTTGGTCGTATCCGAACCAATACCATACCTCTTGATAGGCGAGAGCCACCAGATCACTTGGGGACTTGGTCACGTCTGAACCAGTCATGCCTCTTGATCGGCCTAAGGCCACAGAATCACTTGGGGGCTTGGTCGAACCCGAACCATTGCCATGCCACTTGGTCGGCATAAATGCCACAGTTTCATTTGGGGACCTGGCTGACTAGAACCATAGTTACACCTAACGGGAGCTTGGTCGTGTTCGGCCATGGTAACGCCATTTGATCAGCTCAAATAAACCTTTTTTGCAAACAGTTTTGTCATTGCTTTTGCTTCGCACTTTTCTTTGCAAGATACTTTTTTCTTTTTTATTGCGTTTTTTTAAACCGACAAAGTTTTCAACCAATCAATTGACGGAACACAGTTCACGTCAATCCGGAGACTATTTACCCGGTTTGATCCTTGTTGTTAACATCCTCTTATGGAGTAACACGGTGTTTATTATAACCCGGCACGGTTTACATGGTAAACCAGCGTCATATATATACAGGAGCTGTTATCTCCTCCAACAGTGTGGGTTTGCAAAACTCCACTTCAAGATTGGCTAAGCCAACTTCACGCTCAATGATGGAAGGTATTATGTATCTCAAAAATTTGGTCATATACTTAAATTTTTTTGTTTTGACTTCATATATGCAGACGTCATATTCCGCCTGACGGTACAACCGCAGTGGCACTTGAAAAGTTTCTTATTGCAGAAAGTGCTTTGGAAAGTTCATCACCACAGGAAGAACAAATTATGCACGAAGGCATATCAACATCAAAAGTATCAGCTAGCCTATTACAAGGTAACGCGGTGCCCATAATAATATCATTGTTTTTCGCAAAGGAGAGGCAGTTTTAAAACCGGCTTCCGGTTCAAGCTTGGTCACCAGCCTGGCCTGATGGTTGTGGGTCATCCTGCGCCGTTTCAGCCTCCGTTTCTCTACCCAGTGGCTGGGTCAATATCGGGAGCGTAAGTATGCTTATGGATTGGAGGGATCAGATTTTCCGATTCATGGATTGGTGCAGCTATTCCCTTGTTCTGATTGTCATATTGTGCTTGATAATGAGACAAGTTTGCTTCTTCAGCCAATTGACAAGCTAGCGGACGTACCTCCCGGTTTATTGCTCGCAGATCCACTTCACCAAACTCTGACCCGTCTTCCTTCAAGATGGGATAGCCCTGAGCCGCTTCAATAGGATCAAAATCCGGCACCCAGGCTTTTGCCCGGATTAAGGCATTGATCGCACCGGTTCGAGCAACAGATTTCTTCAGCTCTTCAACCCGGGCAGGAAGCACCGACAGTTTCATCAGAGTGTCTTGAATCAAAGTGGGCGCCGGTTCGTTATGGGATGCGGTACAGATGATCCGCTGGGCACCAGTATACAATTTTTCAACCAATGTATAGGCGGCTTTCAGTTTCTTCCGCACATCTGACCCCAAGTGACCAATGCGTGTCCATGAAATACCATAAAGGGTTAATAAACCGGCAACTCTGTAAGAAGGCAGAGCCAATTCAGAAGTCAAACTGGCTTACCAAAGATAGCAATAGTCATGGCATGCACGTTATGGGATGCGGTTCGTTATGGGATGCGGTACAGATGATCCGCTGGGCACCAGTATACAATTTTTCAACCAATGTATAGGCGGCTTTCAGTTTCTTCCGCACATCTGACCCCAAGTGACCAATGCGTGTCCATGAAATACCATAAAGGGTTAATAAACCGGCAACTCTGTAAGAAGGCAGAGCCAATTCAGAAGTCAAACTGGCTTACCAAAGATAGCAATAGTCATGGCATGCACGTGCCGCTTTATGCTGGTCAGTTCATCCGCCACTGGTTTTAGTGCAGCCTCGGCATCCTCTGCTTGTTTGATTAAAGCGGACTTTTCAGTAGCCCAATCCGCCCGCTTATTCTTGAAGCTCTCCTTAAGCTGTTCCATGGCGCTTAAAGCATTGGCTAATTCCTCTTTTGCTTTGGAGGTTTCAACTTGTCGGGTTTTCAGATTTTCTTGGAGATCGGCGACTTGGCTTTCTTTCGTCTTCAGCTCCGCCTGCATGCAGACAGTTATATGCTTCAACAAAACGGTACAAGGATTGAAGTACCAACCACATAACAAGTTATGCACTTAGCACTTGGGGGCTAATGCATATTTGATCTTCATCTTTCAATTGCTTACAAAGTCCCAAGATCAATACAAGTATTCAACTTGGCACTTGGGGGCTAATGGCTATTTGCTCGTATATATATTCTGATGCGGCAATCTCAATTACTTAAAGTACCGGTTTAACTATGCTAAGTTGAACCGGCCCTTGGGGGCTACATTGGCGAATTTCAAAGTATTAAGATTTATATTAGTAAGTCCCGGTTTGAAAGAAGATTACAAACCGGCCCTTGGGGGCTAGGAGAGTCAGCAAGTATTGAAGCATACAAGCAGGAAAGAGCATATGGAAGTTACCTCGTATTTATCCTTCATCATATTAACCAGACTGGCTTCATAGTCACGGCTAGTATACAGCCGGTTCAGGTAGCCAGAATGGATATCTTGGGCGTTCAGAGCAGCGTAAGTTGCCAGATCAGCATTCCACTTGCCTTTACCAAAGGCAGCAAATTCTTCCTTGGCAGAATGTTTAGACAAAGCAACAGGATTGCTTGGCTCGGTATGGCCAGTGCCAGTAATGACAACCTCATCCTCCTGAGTATCGCCGGTTTGCACTAGGGCTGTTGGCTTGTCAGTAGGTTTTGCTGGACCGGTAGATCTCTCAACCCGGATGGAGCCTATGGGCTGATGGACAGGACCTGAGGCATCAGTAGGTCTCTCTTCAGCAATAAGATCGTCGTCTTGCTGCGGTGGATCGTTGGGTATATCCTCAGGAATAGCCGCTTCAAGATCGGGTGTTTTGCCTGGCTCAAGAACGGCATCTTCTTCGGCCGCTTTGTCCAGGCGGGCCTTCTTGCTTGGCCTAGGTTTGGCCCTGAAAAGAATAACAAAATCAAATACATCATATGTTTTAAAGCGATGTGCTGCAAATATCATAATAAGTATAGCTTACCCAAGCACCGTTTTGAGCGGTGGCAGCTGAGTAGCCGATGACTCGCCAGAAGATGAGTGGGAAGTAACCTGGTAATCGGAGTCATATGGATTAAAAGGTTGATGAAAGCAGCCCGCTTTAGGACAATCACTGGCAAGCAAATTAGAGACCTCTGAACGGCGTTTCCGAACCGGACTGTTCGGTAAACCGGCGGAGGTAACTACCTGGCCGCTGTGCCGGGTTGTGCGACGAGCTTCGTGCTGTTGGGTCTTCATAAGTAATTTGGGATCCAAATAAGCAAGATGATGAGAAAATTTAACTTTCCGGTTTGCCTGACGGATTTTTAGCGAAGGCAAAGGTTCTAAATCGAAAGAGAGAATAATTACCCTGCAGCATCAGCGTGGCTGGCTTCGGCATCATCCTGACAAATATCATCATCAATAGGACACATGAAAAATAAGCCAAGTGAGTCAAGCTCTACCTCAAGGTCCGGATTATCCACATCATCATCAGGGGCCGGATTAGAAGATGCAGTAGTTCTTTTCCTATGGGCAGTCTTCTTTAAAGCTTTAGTCTTTTGCCGGGTTGCTCTTTCCAGTTTGTCTGGTTTTTCTGGTTTCTCCTGCGGCAATTTCTTGCTCTAAAACGGATCATTGCCCTAATTACGTAGACACTGATATTAAACAATGACCAGATATATCAATAACAGATTCAGCAAAAGGAAAAATCAAGGTCTTACAGCTGGCGGTTTGTTGGTGGCACAGAAGGGAAGCAGGCCGTTTTTAGCATAGATATGTTCCGGTTCATTCAGCATCTTATTCACAGCCTCTGTGATTTCTTCATCGGTGAGCTGGATTTTGGAATGTCGCAGTGGGTCATCAACACTGCCGGTATACTCGCACATCAAACTGGAGCGCTGACTAAGGGGCAGTATGCTCCATGATATCCAACACCGAGCGAGATCAACCCCTGTTAAACTGTTGGCCATAAAGGCTCTGAGCTTCGACAGTTGAGGAGCATATTTGCTTCTCTCCTGGGCAGTCAATCTTTGCAGAAAAGGGTGTGTATTGCTGAGCCGCTCCGGACGAAAGCCAGGCAAGGGATTCTCACCAGCAGGGGAGGTGTCTTTGCAATAGAACCATGTCTGATTCCACTCTTTGGGGTGGCTGTGCAGTTTGGCGTGAGGGTATGTGACCTCTTTCCTTTTCTGGATCGCCACGCCACCCAACTCCGTATTGGAGCCGTCAGTAAACTCAGTACGGCGGTTTAGATGGAAAAGGTCTCTGAACAATTCCACTGTGGGTCCCTCTTGAAAGAACGCCTCACAGAGCACTTGGAAGTGACACATATTTGTAACAGAATTGGGGCCAGTGTCTTGTGGATGGAGTTGGAAATCGGCCAAAACATCCCGGTAAAATTTAGAACCGGGCGGCTTAAAGCCCCGAGCTAAGTGATCTACGAAAACAACAACCTCTCCTTCTTGAGGAGTGGGAGGGCATTCTTTGCCAGGAGCCCTCCAATGGATGGTATCTTTGCTGCCTAAAGCGCCGATCAGGACTAGATCGTCCAGCTGAGCCTCTGTGACGCGAGAAGGAACCCAATTGCACTCATATACTTGCTTGGCCATGATGGAATCTACAAGGTAGAAGATCCCGGTTCAAAAATGCATTTGATCAAGGTACATTGGTATGTGCAATGTTAAACCGGAGACAGATCTATCTGAACCGGAGTTTTATGAAGCAACAACATCTGGCGGTTCAACAAGGGGACTAATGGTATATACCGGTTTGGCAATTTTTTTCTACAAGGTTAAACCGCCTGGTTTAAACATTGAAGCAGATGAGTAAGTTTATAGAAACAGATTTCGTAAGATTTCTCTACAGCGATGGATCTGAAGCAAGTTCAGAAAAAAGATAAATATTCAGAGGTCCAAAAGGAGCAGTACCGAATCAATGAGCAAGACGTACATACAGATCTATGGTTTTGAGATGTGTAAGTGAAGGCGAAGGGTAAACAGCTACCATTGCACAGAATAAAGATTTGCGGAGTCATCTAAAGATCTATCGTATGAGCAAGAGGCAGACGATGAACACTGAAGAACTGTGAAACCCTAGGTCAGATCTGCGGGGAAAGGATAGAAGATTTACCGGAGCTGAGGGAGACGCGGAAGGTTGCTGCGATGCTCTGGTGCGCCCAGGTTGATGCATCGGCCAAGGTTGAGGTAGACGTCGACGGCGGCGGCGGAGCTCCGAGGCTGGCGACGCGAGGAAGACGAAGAAGAAAGGCATGAAGGGGAGGAAAGAAATGACCCTTCGGTACTATTTATAAGGCGAAAGAACATGTGTCAGGCGCGACAATCAAGGGACCACGAAACGGAGCTGTCGCCTTGATTTCTGCAGATCTATTAAAAAAAGAAGCATAATGGATAGCTTCGTTATGACAGGTGACGTCACTCCGGTTTACAACAATCAGAGAAGATGACATCATGGCAGTTTACCAATTTATGAGAAGATGTTAAAGATGAAGCTTTTGTTAAAGGATTGACATGAATCCGTTCAAATCAATCTAGGGCCTAATGTTGGGGATATTACTGCTGGGCGTAAACTGGCCTATCTGGGCTGGGTCAACTTCATCAGTAGTTCTAGAGTGATAAAGCCCAAGAAGGCAGATGAGGGCCTAAGGCCCGTAGCCGGTTCAAGACTTGTAGCTATAAACCAGGATTTGTATACAAACTTGTATTGTAAGTTAGGAATAAGGAGAGACCAACCTGGAATACGAATATCAACCGGTGTTGGGAGTTTGTGAACCGATGGGTGTCACCCGTGTATATAAGGGGACGACCCAGCGGCGGTTCAGAGAGAGACAACAACTCAAGACATAGGCAAAGCTTGTTTTCTCCCTATTCTTCGAAACCCCATCAATTCCATCACAACTAGACGTAGGCTTTTACCTTCATCGAAGGGGCCGAACTAGTATAACCTCTCTTGCGTCCCTGTGTCTGCTTTAACCCTTTGAAGCTAACCCGTCGCGATGGCTCCACGACTAAGTCCTTTCTCTAGGACATCTGCCGTGACAAAATCACGACACTATCACCGGCGGCTAATCGCCGGCATAACCAGGACGCGGCGGCGTTGCCCGTCCGTCCAACTCCGGCGACGGGAGCTCGCGCGGCTGGGCGCGTTGGAACCGGAGCAAGGAGGCGCGTCGGTTGGTGGCCCCAGGCGATGCTAGGGTGGCCGGGAACGTCGACGACATCGAGTTCCGTGGCAGCGCAGCTGCGGCTTGCACGGGTGCGAAGTAGACGACCTGAGGCGCACTACGGGTTCCTGGAGAAGCCCAGAGCACGACTCCATGCTTGGGTTGGTCAGGCGGGGCGGCTAACGACGGTGAGCTTCGCGGCGGCGGGAGCGATTGCTCAGCCATGGCGGGGCTGTGGTTAGAGGACGGGAACAGAGGGGGCGAGCACGGGAGGAGGTGTAGGAGCTCACAAGGATGCGGCAGAGAAGGTCAGCGGGCTCGGGGACGTGTCGGAGACGGCGGATCGATGGCAGCGGTGGTCGGAGCCCGAGGTGGAAGACGACGGCGATGGCAACGTTGTAGGGCGCCCGAGGATGCATGGCTCGTCTGGGATGATGGAGACGATGAGGCGGAGCCGATGGACACGGCGGTTGGTCGAGGGACGGGCGGTGGCCGCCGTGGTCGGCGATGGTGGCGACGGCCACACTCGGGTGGGTGAGAGAGATGGGTCCAGGTGAGGGGAGAGAGAGCGCTGAGAGGGGGGGAAGGATCCAGGGGGGTCTGGGCGTCTCACTGGTGTGGCTGGAAGAGCCGGGGCGTCGTGCTAGAGCAGGAGGTGGCGGGGCTGTGGCATGCCGGGCACGCAGCTGCTCCTACTGGCAGGAGCTAGAAGACAGCGTTGCCCCTGGTGGGCTGGGCTGCTTCTGCTAGGTAAGGCCCAGGTAAACTCTTTCTCTCTCTTTCCTTTATTCTAGTTCCTGTTTTCTATTGTTTGCCTCTGTTTGAACTTGGTTTGCTAACCAAATTATTTTGTTGCTTCTGAAAATTGTTGTGGGAGCTAAAAGAATTAAACCAAAGCTCCACAAAATATTTCAGAATTATTGGACATATATTTGTTTAATAGTAGATATAAATACAATTCAAATAGCTATTGGTTTAATTCAAAGGCCCAAAATAAATATCTCCGAGTCTCCAAAAATATTGGTTTGAATTTTACCTCTTGCCAATATTTTTATAGAATAACAGGAACATTTTCTTGGACTCATTTGACAAGATTTTAATGTTGATTATTTCTGAAGTGATTTCTGTGGGTTTCAACTAACCTCAATTCAACTTTCAGAATTTAGACATGATGCATGATGCTCTCAAATGCAACTGATTACCAACAAATTCTAGGGCTGTGACAGGAGTTCCGCCACTAGAAGCCTCCGTAGCCACCGAAAACCAATCTAGACCCGTTCCGGCACCCTGCCGGAGGGGGAATCCTTCTCCGGTGGCCATCTTCATCATCCCGGTGCTCTCCATGATGAGGAGGGAGTAGTTCTCCCTCGGGGCTGAGGGTATGTACCAGTAGCTATGCATTTGATCTCTCTCTCTCTCTCTCTCTCTCGTGTTCTTGAGGTGATACGATCTTGATGTATCGTGAGCTTTGCTATTATATTTGGATCCTATGATGTTTCTTCCCCCCTCTACTCTCTTGTAATGGATTGAGTTTCCCCTTTGAAGTTATCTTATCGGATTGAGTCTTTAAAGATTTGAGAACACTTGATGTATGTCTTGCCGTGCGTATATGTGGTCACAATGGCATACCATGTGATTCACTTGATGTATGTTTTGGTGATCAACTTGCGGCTTCCGCCCATGAACCTATGCATAGGGGTTGGCACACGTTTTCGTCGTGATTCTCCGGTAGGAACTTTGGGGCACTCTTTGAGGTTCTATGTGTTGGTTGAATAGATGAATCTGAGATTGTGTGATGCATATCGTATAATCATACCCATGGATACTTGAGGTGACATTGGAGTATCTAGGTGACATTAGGGTTTTGGTTGATTTGTGTCTTAAGGTGTTATTCTAGTACGAACTCTAGGGCTGTTTGTGACACTTATAGGAATAGCCCAACGGATTGATTGGAAAGAATAACTTTGAGGTGGTTTCGTACCCTACCATAATCTCTTCGTTCGTTCTCCGCTATTAGTGACTTTGGAGTGACTCTTTGTTGCATGTTGAGGGATAGTTATATGATCCAATTATGTTATTATTGTTGAGGGAACTTGCACTAGTGAAAGTATGAACCCTAGGCCTTGTTTCAACGCATTGCAATACCGTTTGTGCTCACTTTTATCATTAGTTACCTTGCTGTTTTTATATTTTAAGATTACAAAAACCTTTATCTACCATTCATATACCAGTTGTATCACCATCTCTTCGCCGAACTAGTGCACCTATACAATTTACCATTGTATTGGGTGTGTTGGGGACACAAGAGACTCTTTGTTATTTGGTTGTAGGGTTGCTTGAGAGAGACCATCTTCATCCTACGCCTCCCACGGATTGATAAACCTTAGGTCATCGACTTGAGGGAAATTTTCTACTGTCCTACAAACCTCTGCACTTGGAGGCCCAACAACGTCTACAAGAATAAGGTTGTGTAGTAGACATCAAGCTCTTTTCTGGCGCCGTTGCCGGGGAGGTGAGTGCTTGAAGGTATATCTTTAGATCTTGCAATCGAGTCTTTTAGTTTCTTGTTTTATTACTAGTTTAGTTTATAAAAGAAAACTATAAAAAATGGAATTGAGTTTACCTCATACGCTTCATCTTTTTAATATCTTTCATGAGTATGATGGGAAGGAAAATTGTGCCAAAGTGTTAGAAGAAGAATGCATTAGAATGTTTGGCACTAAATCTTTGAATGATGAATATGATTGCAATGTTTTTAGTATGAACTCCTTGAATATCCATGGTACTAATGATGATTGCACTAGTTATGATGAAAATATCTCCTATAAACATGTCAATTTTTGTGGAGTGCATTGGGTTTGCAAGTACACACCAAGTAGGTAAGATAGATTTTGCAAGAGGCATAAGTACTTAGAAACTAAATTGTTGCAAGAAAGGCTAGATGATTGTGCTAAAAATTTAAATTTTCTTGGCCATACTTGTGTGCTTTGCAATGAACGTGGTCATTTAACTATCCGATGCAAATTGTTTCATGATCTAATCATTTCCAAAAATTGTGATGGTTTGATTTCTCTTGGACATCATAATGAACTTAGTTTTCTTATGGGTTACGAAGAAATGAAACGTATAACTAACTATCTTCCAGAATTTGCCCGTTATAAACTTCTTGGTTTTGATCTAGAGGAAATTTATATGTATTGTGCGGTGAATTGCATTGAAAATCCTTATTTGGCCAACTATATAAAGAAAAGAAAACAAATAGAAGATGAAGAGAATACTAATGAAAGGGAAGAGACTTCCCAATACCCTCTTATTATTTCTTATGATGAATCAGGTAACAAGGAGGAGCCTCCTATTCAACCAATCTCATTAATAAGGAGCTCCAAAAAGAGGATTGAACCCACACATGATGTGGTGAAGAAGAAGAAAAGAAAAAGGAAGATAGGTAAAAAGATATCCCTCCCAAATAATGCTGCTGCTATTACTATTATTCCTCATGAAAATATAATTGTGGAAGATAATGATACTTTTTACGATCTTGAAAATCTTTTTGGCACTTGCTTGGAAGAATATGATAATTGCTATACTATTGGTGCTATCCATACTATTAATGATGAGAGTGATTATGCTTAGGATATGAAAAGGCCCAAGCTTGGCGATGCTATGTTTGATGAAGATGATGTTTTTGAGAATATATTTGCTGCAATTAATGTTTGTCCCAAGCTTGGGGATGCTACGTTTAATGAAGATGATATTTTTAGTCTCCCAAGTTTTGATATGCAAATTTATAATGATGATAGCATGCCTCCTACTTATGACGATTATTGTGATGATACTTATGAGATAAAAAGTAGTGATTATATTTATAAAACTTGTCATGATTATGATTACCTTTTTCTGAATGTTACTCTTTTAATGTGGAAACAATTTGTAGTATTCGAGTCTCTTATGATACTCCCACTATTCCGAATGAGAAGAATCTTGCTTATGTGGAGAGTAGTAAAGTTTCTATGCTTGTAGATCATGAAAAGAATGCTTTAGGAGTTGGTTATATTGTTGAATTCATTCATGATGCTACTGAAAATTATTATGAGGGAAGAACATATGCTTGTAGGAATTGCAATAATATCAAGTTTCCTCTCTTTGTGCTTAAAGTTTTGAAGTTATGCTTGTTTTGCCCTCCTATGCTAGTTGATTATTGTTCCCATAAGTTGTTTGCTCACAAAATACCTATGCATAGGAAGTGGGTTAGACTTAAATGTGCTAGTCATATTTTTCATGATGCTCTCTTTATGTTTCAATTCTTATCTTTTATGTGAGCATCATTGAAATCATCATGCCTAGCTAGGGGCGTTAAATGATAGCGCTTGTTGGGAGGCAACCCAATTTTATCTTAGTTCCTTGCCTTTTGTTCCTGTTTAGTAATAAATAATTTATCTATCCTCTGTTATTATTGAGGTTTTATGTTTTAATTAGTATTTGTGCCAAGTAAAACCTTTGGGAAGACTTGGGTGAAGTCATTGCGATCATGCTGTAAAAAACAGAAACTTTAGCGCTCACAAGAATTGCTGCCATTTTTACTTGGAGAGTGCTATTTAGTTAATTATTTTTGCAGATGATTAATAGATAAATTACTCAGGTCCAGCAATTTCTTTTAGAATTTTTGGGGTTCCAGAAGTATATGTTTGATCCAGATTATTTACAGACTGTTCTGTTTTTGACAGATTCTGTTTTCGATGTGTTGTTTGCTTATTTTGATGAATCTATGAGTAGTATCGGAGGGTATAAACCATACAGAAGTTGGAATACAGTAAGTTTAACACCAATATAAATCAACAATGAGTTAATTACAGTACCTTGAAGTGGTGTTTTGTTTTCTTTCGCTAATGGAGCTCACGAGATTTTCTATTTTAAGTTTTGTGTTGTGAAGTTTTCAAGTTTTGGGTAAAGATTTGATGGATTATGGAATAAGGAGTGGCAAGATCCTAAGCTTGGGGATTCCCAAGGCACCCCAAGGTAATATTCAAGGACAACCAAAAGCCTAAGCTTGGGGATGCCCCGGAAGGCATCCCCTCTTTCGTCTTCGTTCAGCGGTAACTTTACTTGGAGCTATATTTTTATTCACCACATGATATGTGTTTTGCTTGGAGCGTCATTTTATTTTATTTAGTTTTTCTTGCTGTTTGAATAAAATATCAAGATGTGAAATTCTTAAATGTTATAGAGTCTTCACATAGTTGCATAATTATTCGACTACTTATTGATCTTCACTTATATCTTTTGGAGTAGTTTGTCGTTTGCTCTAGTGCTTCACTTATATCTTTTTAGAGCACGGTGGTGGTTTTATTTTATAGAAATAGATGAACTCTCATCCTTTACTTATATTAGTTTGAGAGTCTTTAGAACATCATGGTAGTTTGCTTTGGTTATGAAACTAGTCCTAATATGATGGGCATCCAAGAGGGATATAATAAA
Source organism: Triticum aestivum (assembly GCF_018294505.1). Taxonomy (NCBI): domain Eukaryota; kingdom Viridiplantae; phylum Streptophyta; class Magnoliopsida; order Poales; family Poaceae; genus Triticum; species Triticum aestivum. The sequence continues at coordinate 385,361,644 of NC_057800.1, read as the reverse complement.
AACTTTCATATAGAGTGCATTGAATACTGATACTTGATAATTGTTTTGAGATATGAAGATGGTGATATTAGAGTCATGCTAGTTGAGTAGTTGTGAATTTGAGAAACACTTGTGTTGAAGTTTGTGATTCCCGTAGCATGCACGTATGGTGAACCGTTATGTGATGAAGTCGGAGCATGATTTATTTATTGATTGTCTTCCTTATGAGTGGCGGTTGGGGACGAGCAATGGTTTTTTCCTACCAATCTATCCCCCTAGGAGCATGCGCGTAGTACTTTGTTTCGATAACTAATAGATTTTTGCAATAAGTATGTGAGTTCTTTATGACTAATGTTGAGTCCATGGATTATACGCACTCTCATCCTTCCACCATTGCTAGCCTCTCTAGTACCGTGCAACTTTCGCTGGTACCATAAACCCACCATATACCTTCCTCAAAACAGCCACCATACCTACCTATCATGGCATTTCCATAGCCATTCTGAGATATATTGCAATGCAACTTTTCACTGTTCCGTTTATTATGACACGCTCCATCATTGTCATACTGCTTTGCATGATCATGTAGTTGACATTGTATTTGTGGCAAAGCCACCGTTCATAATTCTTTCATACATGTCACTCATGAGTCATTGCACATCCCGATACACCGCCGGAGGCATTCATATAGAGTCATATTTTGTTCTAAGAATCGAGTTGTAATTCATGAGTTGTAGTAAATAAAAGTGTGATGATCATCATTATTAGAGGATTGTCCCAGTGAGGAAAGGATGATGGAGACTATGATTCCCCCACAAGTCCGGACGAGACTCCAGACGAAAATAAATAAATAAAAGAGGCCAAATAAGGCCAAATAAAAAAGGAAGAGAAAAGATGCCATAAAAAAAGAGAAGGCCCAAATAAAAACAATAAAAAAATGAGAGAAAAAGAGAGAAGGGACAATGCTACTATCCTTTTACCACACTTGTGCTTCAAAGTAGCACCATAATCTTCATGATAGAGAGTCTTCTATGTTGTCACTTTCATATACTAGTGGGAATCTTTCATTATAGAACTTGTCTTGTATATTCCAATGACGGGCTTCCTCAAAATGCCCTAGGTCTTCGTGAGCAAGCAAGTTGGATGCACACCCACTTAGTTTCTTTTTGAGCTTTCATACACTTACAGCTCTAGTGCATCCGTTGCATGGCAATCCCTACTCACTCACATTGATATCTATTGATGGGCATCTCCATAGCCCGTTGATACGCCTAGTTGATGTGAGACTATCTTCTCCTTTTTGTCTTCTCCACAAACACCATTCTATTCCACCTATAGTGCTATATCCATGGCTCACGCTCATGTATTGCGTGAAGATTGAAAAAGTTTGAGAACACCAAAAGTATGAAACAGTTGCTTGGCTTGTCATCGGGGTTGTGCATGATTTAAATATTTTGTGTGGTGAAGATAGAGCATAGCCAGACTATATGATTTTGTAGGGATAGCTTTCTTTGGCCATGTTATTTTGAGAAGACATAATTGCTTTATTAGTATGCTTAAAGTATTATTATTTTCTATGTCAACATTAAACTTTTGTCTTGAGTCTTATGGATTTGAATATTCTTGCCACAATAAAGAAGATTATATTGATAAATATGTTAGGTAGCATTCCACATCAAAAATTCTGTTTTTATTATATACCTACTCGAGGACGAGCAGAAATTAAGCTTGGGAATGCTGATACGTCTCCAACATATCTATAATTTTTTATTGTTGCATGCTATTATATTATCGACCTTGGATGTTTTATATGCATTTATATGCTATTTTATATGATTTTTGGGACTAACCTATTAACCTAGAGCCCAGTGCCAGTTTCTGTTTTTTCCTTGTTTTAGAGTATCACAGAAAAGGAAAATCAAACGGAGTCCAATTGACCTGAAACTTCACGGAACTTATTTTTGGAAGTAAAGCAACCTGGGAGACTTGGAGTCCACGTAAGGGAGGCAACGAGGAAGCCACGAGGCAGGGTGTGCGCCCACCCCCCTGGGCGCGCCCTCCACCCTCGTGGGCCCCTCGTGGCTCCCCTGACGTACTTCTTCCGCCTATATATCTCCATATACCCTAAAACGATCGGGGAGCACAATAGATGGGGAGTTCCGCCGCCAGAAGCCTCCGTAGCCACCGAAAACCAATCTAGACCCGTTCCGGCACCCTGCCGGAGGGGGAATCCTTCTCCGGTGGCCATCTTCATCATCCCGGTGCTCTCCATCACGTGGAGGGAGTAGTTCTCCCTCGGGGCTGAGGGTATGTACCAGTAGTTATGTGTTTGATCTCTCTCTCTCTCGTGTTCTTGAGGTGATACAATCTTGATGTATCGCGAGCTTTGCTATTATATTTGGATCCTATGATGTTTCTTCCCCCTCTACTCTCTTGTAATGGATTGAGTTTCCCCTTTGAAGTTATCTTATCGAATTGAGTCTTTAAAGATTTGAGAACACTTGATGTATGTCTTGCCGTGCGTATCTGTGGTGACAATGGGATACCACGTGATTCACTTGATGTATGTTTTGGTGATCAACTTGCGGGTTCCGCCCATAAACCTATGCATAGGGGTTGGCACACGTTTTCGTCGTGATTCTCCGGTAGGAACTTTGGGGCACTCTTTGAGGTTCTATGTGTTGGTTGAATAGATGAATCTGAGATTGTGTGATGCATATCATATAATCATACCCACGGATACTTGAGGTGACATTGGAGTATCTAGGTGACATTAGGGTTTTGGTTAATTTGTGTCTTAAGGTGTTATTCTAGTACGAACTCTAGGGCTGTTTGTGACACTTATAGGAATAGCCCAACGGATTGATTGGAAAGAATAACTTTGAGGTGGTTTCGTACCCTACCATAATCTCTTCGTTCGTTCTCCGCTATTAGTGACTTTGGAGTGACTCTTTGTTGCATGTTGAGGGATAGTTATATGATCCAATTATGTTATTATTGTTGAGGGAACTTGCACTAGTGAAAGTATGAACCCTATGCCTTGTTTCAACACATTGCAATACCGTTTGTGCTCACTTTTATCATTGTGTTACCTTGCTGTTTTTATATTTTTAGATTACAAAAACCTTTATCTACCATTCATATACCACTTGTATCACCATCTCTTCGCCGAACTAGTGCACCTATACAATTTACCATTGTATTGGGTGTGTTGGGGACACGAGAGACTCTTTGTTATTTGGTTGTAGGGTTGCTTGAGAGAGACCATCTTCATCCTATGCCTCCTACGGATTGATAAACCTTATGCCATCCACTTGAGGGAATTTTGCTACTATCCTACAAACCTTTGCACTTGGAGGCCCAACAACGTCTACAAGAAGAAGGTTGTGTAGTAGACATCAGTCCCCGATGCCCATCTTCTGCTATATGAAGGGTCTTGACCTGGAAAAAATAAAGAGGAAGCTTTTGGAATGAAGCACCGCCATCTCGAGGCGGAACTTGGGCAGAACCAATCTAGGGCTCCGGCGGAGTTGTTCTGCCAGGGAAACTTCCCTCCCGGAGGGGGAAATCATCATCATCGTCATCACCAACGATCCTCTCATCGAGAGGGGGTCAATCTCCATCAACATCTTCATCAGCACCATCTTCTCTCAAACCCTAGTTCATCTCTTGTATCCGATCTTTGTCTCAAAACCTCTTATTGGTACCTGTTGGTTGCTAGGAGTGTTGATTACTCCTTGTAGTTGATGCTAGTTGGTTTATTCGGTGGAAGATCATATGTTCAGATCCTTAATGATAATTAATACTCCTCTGATTATGAACATGAATATGCTTTTTGAGTAGTTACGTTTATTCCTGAGGACATGGGAGAAGTCTTGTTATAAGTAATCATGTAAATTTGGTATTCCTTCGATATTTTGATGAGATGTATGTTGTCTCTCCTCTAGTGGTGCTATGTGAATGCCAACTACATGACACTTCACCATAATTTGGGCCTAGGGGAAGGCATTCAGAAGTAATAAGTAGATGATGGGTTGCTAGAGTGACAAAAGCTTAAACTCTAGTTTATGCGTTGCTTCATAAGGGGCTGATTTGGATCCATATGTTTAATGCTATGGTTAGATTTATCTTAATTCTTATTATGTAGTTGCGGATGCTTGCGAGAGGGTTTAATCATAAGTGGGAGGCTTGTCCAAGTAAGGGCAGCACCCAAGCACCGATCCACCCACATATCAAATTATCAAAGTAACGAATGCTAATCATATTAGCATGATGAAAACTAGCTTGACAATAATTCCCATGTGTCCTCGGGAGTGCTTTGATTTATATAAGAGTTTGTCTGGGCTTGTCCTTTGCTACAAAAAGGATTGGGCCACCTTGCTGCACCTTAGTTACTCTTGTTACTTGTTACCCATTACGAATTAACTTATCACACAACTATCTATTATCGATAATTTTAGTGCTTGCAGAGAATACCTTGCTGAAAACCGCTTGTTATTTCCTTGTGTGTAATGCCCCGGACACACCTGCCGGTGGTCGTTACTCCTGGCGGGATCTAGACTGGCCCCACAGATCAATACTAGTCTTTTATGCGCACTTTGTCCTCACTGTGTGCACCCGGGAGCAATTTCCCGGTCGTTCACCCATCCTGACACTACTCCAAGCTGAGCACGCTTAACTTTGGAGTTCTATCCGAACGGGCTCCCGGAAAAGAAGGAATTCCTTATTGATATGAGTAGTCTATCATCCCTAATAAGCCAGGCCATCACATACACCACCACTCATAGGAACTAACGTCCTCGTCGAGCCATAGGAATGTTCCCTCTTGGCACATACGTCTGTGCTTCTAGTCCAGTACATGTGCCATGTCGTGTGCCACGACGGGTCACAAACGTCATGAACAACATGACCACACACCTATCCACAACCATCCGTGTAACCGTGAGGGTCGGCTTTGATACCAACTTGTAACACCCCGGACACACCCGCCGGTGGTCGTTACTCCTAGCGGGATCTAGACTGGCCCCACAGATCAATACTAGTCTTTTCTGCGCACTTTATCCTCACTCGTGTGCACCCGGGAGCAACTTCTCGGTCGGTCACCCATCCTGACACTACTCCAAGCTGAGAACGCTTAACTTTGGAGTTCTATCCGAATGGGCTCCCGGAAAAGAAGGAATTCCTTATTGATATGAGTAGTCTATCATCCCTAATAAGCCAGGCCATCACATTCTGCTCCTCGTTGGGTTTGACATTCTTACATATCGAAAGGACTACGATAGATCCCCTATACTTGTGGGTCATCAAGACTCTTTTCTGGTGCCATTGCCGGGGAGTGAAGCGCCTTTGGTAAGGAAAAAATTGTATAGTGTGCTAAAATTTACTGTCACTTGTTACTATGGAAAATAATCCTTTGAGGGGTTTGTTCGGGGTATCTTCACCCCAAACGGAAGAGCAAAGAGTTGCCCCTCAGCCTAATGCACCTACTGAAAATATTTATTATGAAATTCCTCTGGGTATGATAGAGAAACTTCTAGCTAATCCTTATGCTAGAGACGGAACATTACATCCAGATATGCATCTAATCTATGTGGATGAAGTTTGTGGATTATTTAAGCTTGCAGGTTTGCCCGAGGATGAAATCAAGAATAAGGTCTTCCCTTTATATTTGAAGGATAAGACATTGACATGGTATAGGCTATGCGATGATATTGGGACTTGGAACTACAATCGATTGAAATTGGAATTTCATCAGAAATTTTATCCTATGCATCTAGTTCATCGTGATCGGAATTATATTTATAAATTTTGGCCTCGTGAAGGAGAAAGTATTGCTCAAGCTTGGGGGAGGCTTAAGTCAATGTTATATTCATGCCCCAACCATGAGCCCTCAAAAGAAATTATCATTCAGAACTTTTATGCTCGGCTTTCTCGTAATGATCAATCCATGCTCGATACTTCTTGTACTGGTTCTTTTATGAAGAAGACTATTGAATTCAAATGGGATTTGTTGGAAAGAATTAAATGAAACTCTGAAGATCGGGAACTTGATGAAGTTAAGGAGTCAGGTATAAACCTTAAGTTTGACTGTGTTAAATCTTTTATGGATACCAATGCTTTTCGTGAATTTAGCACTGAATATGGACTTGACTCTGAGATAGTAGCTTCTTTTTGTGAATCATTTGCTACTCTTGTTGGTCTCCCTAAGGAGAAGTGGTTTAAATATCATCCTCCCATTGAAGTGAAAGTAGTAGAACCTGTTAAAGTTGAAGAAGAAACTATTACTTATAATGTTGATCATATTATTCCTACTTCTTATATTGAGAAACCACCTTTTCCTATTAGGATAAAGGATCATGCTAAAGCTTCAACTGTGGTTTGTAAGAGTTGTACTAGAATACCTACACCCCCTAAACAAATTAAAGTTGAACCTAGTATTGCTATGGTTAAAGATCTCTTGGTCGATAATATTGATGGGCATGTTATTTATTTTTGTGATGAAGCTGCTAGAATTGCCAAACCCGATATTAAAGATAAACATAGACCTATTGTTGGCATGCGTGTTGTTTCTGTTAAAATAGGAGATCATTGTTATCATGGCTTATGTGATGTGGGTGCAAGTGTGAGTGCAATTTCTTTTACTTTATATCAAGAAATTATGAATGATATTGGACGTGCTGAAATAGAAGATATTGATGTTACTATTAAGCTTGCTAATAGATATACTATATCACCAATTGGGACTGTTAGAGATGTTGAAGTCTTGTGTGGGAAAATAAAATATCTTACAGATTTTCTAGTTCTTGGTTCTCCAAGAGATGACTTTTGTCCCATTATATTTGGTAGACCTTTCTTGAACACTGTCAATGCTAAGATAGACTGCGAGAAAGATATTGTTACTGTCGGTTTTGGGGCTGTGTCTCATGATTTTAATTTCTCTAAATTTCGTAGACAACCCCATGATAAATAATTGCCTAGTAAGGATGAAACTATTGGTCTTGCTTCTATTGTTGTGCCTCCTACTGATCCTTTAGAACAATATTTGGTAGACCATGAAAATGATATGTTTATGAATGAAAGGAATGAATTAGATGAAATATTCTTTAATTAAATGCCTGTTTTGAAACACAACTTGCCCGTTGAAATCCTTGGATATCCTCCTCCACCCAAGGGTGATCACGTGTTTGAGATTAAGCAATTACCTGATACTTTGAAATATGCTTATCTTGATGAAAAGAAGATATATCCTGTTATTATTAGTGCTAACCTTTCAGAGCATGAAGAAATGAGATTATTGAAAACTCTGAAGAAGCACCATGCCGCTATTGGATATACTCTTGATGATCTTAAGGGCATTAGTCTCACTCTATGGTCAGCACAAAATTAATATGGAGCCTGATGCTAAACCAGTTATTGATCACCAATGATGGTTAAATCTGAAGATGAAAGAAGTGGTAAGAAATGAAATATTAAAGCTTCTGGAGGCAGGTATAATTTATCCTATTGCTGATAGTAGATGGGTAAGTCTTGTTCATTGTGTCCCTAAGAAGGGAGGTATTACTGTTGTTCCTAATGATAAGAATGAATTGATCCCACAAAGAATTGTTACACGCTATAGAATGGTAATTGATTTTCGCAAATTAAACAAAACTACTATAAAAGATCATTACCCATTACCTTTTATTGATCAAATGCTAGAAAGATTGTCCAAACATACACATTTTTGCTTTCTAGATTGTTATTCTGGTTTTTCTCAAATACCTATGTCAAAACAGGACCAAGAAAAGACCACTTTAATTGCCCTTTCGGTACCTTTGCTTATAGACGTATGCCTTTTAGTTTATGCAATGCAGCTGCTACCTTTCAAAGATGTATGAGTACTATATTCTTTGACTTTTGTGAAAGATCGTTGAGGTTTTCCTGGATGATTTTCTGTTTACTGAACTTCTTTTGATGATTGCTTAAGCAACCTTGATCGAGTCTTGCAGAGATGTGAAGAAACTAATCTTGTCTCGAATTGGGAGAAGTGTCACTTTATGGTTAACGAAGGTATTGTCTTGGGACATAAAATCTCCTAAAGAGGTATTGAAGTTGATAAAGCTAATGTTGATGATATTGAAAAAATGTCGTGTCCTAAAGATATCAAAGGTATAAGAAGTTTCCTTGGTCATGCTGGTTTCTGTAGGAGGTTTATTAAAGACTTCTCTAAAATTTCCAGGCCCCTCACTCTTTCAAAAAGATGTCCCTTTTATTTTTGATGATGATTGTGTAGAAGCCTTTGAAATACTTAAGAAAGCCTTAATTTCTGCACCTATTATTCAACCCCCTGATTGGAACTTACCCTTTGAAATTATGTGCGATGCTAGTGATTATGCTGCTGGTGTTGTTCTAGGACAAAGAGTTGATAAGAAATTAAATGTTATTCATTATGCTAGTAAAACTCTAGACAGTGCCCAGAGAAATAATGCTACTACTGAAAAAAGAATTTTTAGCAGTTGTTTTTGCTTGTGATAAGTTCTGATCTTATATTGTCGATTCTAAAGTAACTGTTCACACCGATCATGCTGCTATCAAATATCTTATGGAAAAGAAAGATGCTAAACCTAGACTTATTAGATGGGTTCTCTTGCTGCAACAATTTGATTGGCATATTATTGATAGAAAGGGTGCTGAGAACCCCGTAGTAGATAACTTGTCTAGATTAGAGAATGTTCTTGATGACCCACTACCTATTGATGATAATTTTCCTGATGAACAATTAGCTGTCATAAATGCTTCTCGTAATACTCCATGGTATGATGATTATGAAAATTACATTATTGCTAAATTTATACCACCTAATTTCACATACCAGCAAAAGAAAAAGTTTTTCTATGATTTAAGACAATACTTTTGGGATGACCCACACCTTTATAAAGAAGGAGTAGATGGTGTCATTAGACGTTGTGTACCTGAGCATGAACATGAACAGATCCTACACAAGTGCCACTTTGAGGCCTACTGCTACCTCTTGAGCACTGCGTTGGTTTTCCTTTGAAGAGGAAAGGGTGATGCAGCAAAGTAGCGTAAGTATTTCCCTCAGTTTTTTAGAACCAAGGTATAAATCTAGTAGGAGACTACGCGCAAGTCCCTCGTACCTACACAAACAAATAACAAACCTCGCAACCAATGCGATAAAGGGGTTGTCAATCCCTTCACGGTCACTTATGAGAGTGAGATTTGAGAGAGATAATAATAATAAGATAATTTTTATTTGGTATTTTTGTGATATAGATTGAAAGTAAATATTGCAAAATAAAATAGATTGGAAACTTATATGATAAAAGATAGACTCAGGGGCGATAGGTTTCACTAGTGGCTTCTCTCAAGATAGCATAAGTATTATGGTGGGTGAACAAATTACTGTCGAGCAATTGATAGAAAAGTGAATAATTATGAGAATATCTAGGCATGATCATCTATATAGGCATCACGTCTGTGACAAGTAGACTGAAACAATTCTGCATCTACTACTACTACTCCACACGTCGACCGCTATCCAGCATGCATCTAGAGTATTAAGTTCATAAGAACAGAGTAATGCATTATGCAAGATGACATGATGTAGAGGGATAAACTCAAGAAATATGATACAAACCCCATCTTTTTAACCTCGATGGCAACAATACAATACGTGCCTTGCTGCCCCTGCTGTCACTGGGAAAGGACACCGCAAGATTGAACCCAAAGCTAAGCACTACTCCCATTGCAAGAAAGATCAATCTAGTAGGACAAACCAAACTGATAATTCGAAGAGACTTGCAAAGATAACCAATCATACATAAAAGATTTCAGAGAGGCTATGATGTTGATGTAGAAGCTCTCCGTGATCGATGCCCCTCCAGCGGAGCTCCGGAAAAGGCCCCAAGATGGGATCTCTTGGGTACAGAAGGTTGCGGTGGTGGAAATAGGGTTTCGTGGTGCTCCTGGATGTTTTCGGGGTATGTGGACATATATAGGAGGAAGAGGTAGGTCAGTGGATCCACGAGGGGCCAACGAGGGTGGAGGGCACGCCTTGGGGGGTAGGCGCGCCCCCAGCCTCGTGGCCTCTTCGTTGGTTGCTTGATGTCCACTCCAAGTTCCCTGGATCATGTTTGTTCCAAAAATAACTCTCCCGAAGGTTTTATTCCATTTGGATTCCGTTTGATATTCCTTTTCTGCGAAACACTGAAATAGGCAAAAAACAGCAATTTGCACTAGGCCTTGGGGTTAGTAGGTTAGTCCCAAAAACAATATAAAAGTGTATAAATAAGCCCATTAACATCCAAAATAGATAATATAATAGCATGGAACAATCAAAAATTATAGATACGTTGGAGACGTATCACCTACAGAGGACACCATGCTGGAGACAGAGCTGCACACAAGGTATTACAATCTGGGTTTTATTGGCCTACTCTCTTCAAGGATGCTCGTAAGTATGTCTTGTCTTGTGATGAATGCCAAAGAATTGGTAATATTAGTAAACGTCAGGAAATGCATGTGAATTATGCACTTGTTATTGAACCATTTGATGTTTAGGGCTTTGATTATATGGGACCTTTTCCTTCCTCTAATGGGTATACACATATTTTAGTTCTATTGATTACGTTACTAAGTGGGTAGAAGCTATTCCAACTAGTAGTGCTGATCATAACACTTCTATTAAGATGCTTAAAGAAGTTATTTTTTCTAAGGTTTAGAGTCCCTCGATATTTGATGACTGATGGTGGTTCACCTTTTATTCATGGTATTTTCCGTAAATTGCTTGCTAAGTATGATGTCAACCATAGAATTGCATCTCCATATCATCCTCAGTCTAGTGGTCAAGTAGAATTGAGCAATAGATAAATTAAATTTATCTTGCAAAAGACTGTTAACAGATCTAGAAAGAATTGGCCTAAGAAACTTGATGATGCATTGTGGGCTCATAGAACTTCTTATAAGAACCCTATGGGTATGTCTCCATATAAAATGGTTTATGGAAAAGCATGTCACTTACCTCTTGAATTAGAACATAAAGGCTTATTGGGCAATCAAAGAGCTCAGCTATGATTTCAAACTTGCCGGTGAAAAGTGGTTATTTGATATTAGCTCACTGGATGAATGGAGAACCCAAGCCTATGAAAATGCCAAGTTGTTTAAAGATAAAGTTAAAAGATGGCATGCCAAAAGGATACAAAAGCGTGAATTTAATGTAGGCGACCATGTCTTGCTATACAACTCTCGTTTAAGATTTTTTGCAGGAAAGCTTCTCTTTAAATGGGAAGGTCCTTACATTATCGAGGAGGCCTATTGTTCCGGTGCCATCAAGATCAACAACGCCGAAGGCACTAATCTGAAGGTGGTAAACGGTCAAAGAATCAAACATCATATTTCAGGTACTCCCATAAATGTTGAGACCAATATAATTAATACCATAACACTGGAGGAGTACATAAGGGAGACTTTCCAGAACGTTTCAGACTCCAAAAAGGCATAGGTATGTGGTACGGTAAGTAAACTGACTCCAAAACTGTTCTAATGGCAATTTTTCTCCGTTTTGGAATATTTAAGAAATTAGGAAAATTTAAAGTAGTCTGAAAAGTGCACGAGGAAGTGGCAAGGTAGGGGGCGCGCCCCTGTACCTTGCCGCCACCTCGTGTACCCTCCGGACTCCGTTTTCTTGTGGAACACTTATTTTGGTTGGTAAAAATTCATTATATAATCTACCGAAGGTTTTGACCAACGTACCACGACAAAAACCTCTGTTCTTGTTTTGAGCTGTTTTTCTAACAGCTCTAAATCGCCATGACGTCTCCAAGCGCCCCCAAGGACAAGTTTTTCGAGAAGGTCATCAACCCTTACCTCGTGGAGGTGCTCCAACACCATCAACTATTGAGATGCGTGAGGGGGTGCTGAACATCCATGATGTTGAAGGGCCAAAGAAGACTGGAAGCATGGAGTCAAGGCTCAAAGCAATGAGCAACAAGTTTTCAATTGCCAAGGGATTGTGGAACGTGGACTCAACGCTAATCACTTGATGATCACGGAGTTTACCCATGACCACAAGCTAACGCCAAGAACATTGGAGAGGCCATCTTCAAGCTTCATGAGAAAATCGAGCATCTCCTAGCCCAGATCTATGACCTGCAAAACCAAAATTGTGAGTATGAATACCGATTTGAGAGGATGAGTTTGGCTGTATATTTGAGGATCCCGGAGACTCGTTCATCCTTCTATGATGGTGAGCCTATGCCCTGGAAGATGGATGCCAAGCCTACAACATCAACAACTCCTTCATCACCACCTCCAAAGAAAGAGATCTAAACACATGGGTATGGGCACTTGATAACCCACAAGTATAGGGGATGGCAACAGCTTGGAAGGGTAGAGTATTCAACCCAAATTTATAGATTCGACACAAGGGGAGCCAAACAATATTTGAAGGTATTAGTAGCTGAGTTGTCAATTCAACCACACCCGGAGATTAATTATCTGCAGCAATGTGATCCGTATCAAAGTAATATGATAGTTTTGACACTAGTGACAGCAGTAACAGTAACGGTAACAGTGATAGCAATAGTTTTGTAGCAAGTGCAATAGTAATGATAGCAATGGTAACTTAGCAAGAACAATATAATATAAAATTGTAGGCATTGGATCGGTGACTTGTTGGATGATATTCATCATGAGACACTTATAACCTAGGGCGATACGTCACTAGCTCTAGTTCATCAATATAATGTAGGCATGTATTCTGTAAATAGTCATACGTGCTTATGGAAAGAACTTGCATGACATCTTTTGTCCTACCCTCCCGTGGCAGCGGGGTCCTATTGGAAACTAAGGGATATTAAGGCCTCTTTTAATAGAGAACCGGAACAAAGCATTAACACACGGTGAATACATGAACTCCTCAAACTACGGTCATCACCGGGAGTGGTCCCGACTATTTTCGCTCCGGGCTTGCCGGATCATAACACGTAGTAGGTGACTATAACTTGCAAGATCGGATCTAGAAGATGGATATAATGGTGATAACATAAATGGTTCAGATCTGAAATCATGGCACCAAGGCACAAAGTGACAAGCATTAAGCATGTCAAAGTCATAGCAACATCAATCTTAGAACATAGTGGATGCTAGGCATCAGGCCCTAACAAAAATAACTCGATTACATGATGAATCTCACCCAAATCCTCACCGACCAGCGAGCCTACAAAGGAATTACTCACTCCCGGTGGGGAGAATCATGGAATTGGTGATGGAGAAGGGTTGGTGATGACGAAGAACAAAGATCCCCCTCTTCTGAGCCCCAAACGGACTCCAGATCTGGCTTCCCAATGAAGAACAGGAGGTGACGGCGGCTCCGTCTCGTGGATCGCAATAATTCTTTCTCCCTGATTTTTTCTGAAAAATAGGATTTTATAGCGTCGGTTTCAGGGTCTGCGGGGCCACCAGGTCGGGACAACCCACCTGGGCGCGCCAGGAGGGGGGGGGGCCTGGTGGGTTGTGCCCACCCAGGTGCCCCCCTCCGATGGATCTTGGCTCCAGAAATTCTTATTTATTGTCTAAAAAATCCTCGCAAAGTTTCGTTCCATTCTGATAACTTTTATTTCTGCACAAAAACAACACCATGGTAGTTCTGCTGAAAAGAGTGTTAGTCCGGGGTTAGTTTCATTCAAATCATCCAAATTAGAGTCCAAAACAAGAGGAAAAGTGTTAGGAAAAGTAGATACGTTGGAGACGTATCAACTCCCCCAAGCTTAAACCTTTGCTTGTCCTCAAGCAATTCAGTTGATAAATTGAAAGTGAAAAAGAAAAACTTATACGAACTCTTTCGCTCTTGTTTACATAAATAAGCTTAAACAACACCCAGGTTTTAGCCAACATTATAACTAACCATGCCGATAATAACTCTTAAAGATTATACTAACTCATATCAATGACAAAATCAGCTAGCGAGCAATAATAAGATATCTCAGACAGCAACATGTTGTCAAAACAACCATGATATAATATGACGATAGTGGTATCTCGCTAGCCCTTTCCGAGACCGCAAAGCATAAATGCAGAGCACCTCCAAAGTTCAAGCAACGACTAAACATTGTAATTCATGGTAGAAAAGATCCAGTCATGATGCACCCAATATTAGCTACACACAATGCATAAGCATGACAGCAGTGCTCTCAGGTTTTGGCACTTCTTTAGAAGGTGATGACACAACATAAAAGTAAATAGATAGTACCTTCGCAGAGGCAAGCAGTGATTTGGAGAGGTGCAAGAGCTCAAGTTTTAAAACAGAGGTAAATGATATTTTGAGACATGCACCCTTCTCATTTACTTCACGACCATCAGTTATCAATGTCTTCCATGCTAAGCACGCTAGTGGTGGGTCCCAAGCGATAAAAGTAAATGTTTTGACCCCCTTGGGAGTTTTTGTTTGATTATTTGTAAGCTTTTTCTATTTGTAGTTTGGTACTGGGCATCCTTATTACCGCCCTTTTCTCGTGCGATGGCGAGTTAATAAACACTCAACCTGAGAATAATCCACTTAGCATGGAAGATACCGACCACCTCCTGTCGTTCCATGACGATCCAGGCACACAAAAAGGATATTTATTTAGAAGTTTTTAGAGGTGGCACATTGTGGCACCCCGGCTCAGAGAGACCGGTTTACCCTGCATTGCCAGCCCAGAGACCATGTCTTCTGGCAACACACAACAAATTGGTACAGAAAACAACCGCTTTATTGATACTAGCGGTTCAAATTACAACAGCGGTCGAGGCCAAGCGGCACACTCGGTGCAGCTGAACAATATGTACATTATTTAGTGAACATAAAGGGGTCTCGATCCAAACAACTACATGGCAGCGGAATAACATCGTAGCGGAAGGTCCATATCACAGGGACACCGATGTGGACACGATCTAGACTCGAATAGCGCTCCTTTCCAACAAGACTTTCCTGAAATCTGGCATGACACGCCAGGTTAGTACATTGAATGTACTTGCAAGCTCACAACATGCATAATCATAATGACAAACACTATCATGATATTTAGCCAATTATTAATGATGCAACACTATATGTCAACATGCGATGATCATGCTCGAACGTCCCTCAGGACAACTTACCAACCGCGATCATCCTCTGATCACAAACACCACCAATGTGGTAAAACACACCACCAACGTGGTAACATACACCACCAACACGGTAAAACACACCACCAATGTGGTCTTTAACAGACTCGTGATCCTTACGGCGATCACAACCACGAGCAATATCTGGTCTCAAATTCTGCGATGGCCTTTCTGCCATCCTTGACAATGCAAATTTTATAGCTTAGTGTGCAATTTTTATCATTGGTTGACTCATGGTGGGACCTACTACGAGGTGTCCTTAACCGTGGACGCGGCTATCGATAGATTATACACTCTACAGAGGTAGCACACTGGACCCACACCACGGAACCCATGGCCTCGCACTCCCATTCGTGTGGACCAACGGCATTCCGACGAAACCCCTCCATTACCACAACACTCACCTGGCCACTCCGACCCAAATCCACAACGGGCTGGTCCTGGGTGGCCTCGTGTCTACCAAAGACACACTGACCACCGTCGTGGTCAAACTCCCACTCGGGGAAACTCCCACTAGGGGAAATCGGTACCATAATCTTATCAACGAGCACACAAGGATAAGTCTGCTTGCCGGGCCAGGGCAAACACGACATAACCTTCCCTAGATGGAGGCACCGACCAGAGGCCGTGTCAATGGACCGAATCAAGGCCCCCATAAAGGCAAATGTGGTTGCACTGGAAAGACTCGATTCAGTGGCACCATGACCCAGTCAACGGTGTATTCAAGTTGAGTTATTTTCAGTTTCAACTTTAAACTAACAATGACCGGTGTCATAGCATGCCATGAAATGCAAAATAACACATGTATCATAAAAATAACCGATGTCATATATGCACCAAGCATAACCGTCAACAACTCACGTTACTCTACAGATGACTCACAACTTAATCAAAATATTTTGCAACAAGTTTCATTGATTTCTTATGCAAGAAAGCAATTCTGATAACTTTTTCATATCCATAACAAAGGATTTCACTATCAACAATTTTTACTTTCTTTATCACTAAATTAAGTTCAAACTTTCTGTAAAACAAGTAATATGATTTAACAGAATATTTTCTGACAAATTCTTATCAATTTTAGGAAGGCAAAAATATAGTTAAGATAACTATCATGCATAACAAAATTATTTCTAATATCACCTCAAATAAATCTTAACTTGCTTTATCCACTAAACTAGTTTCAACTATTCTGTAAATCAAGCATAACAACTATTCAACATTTAACAGAATACATATAACTCAATAATTATTTAAATGCAGGGATTAATTATTTCACCCAAGTAAGAAAATCACAAATATTGAAATGGCATCATAAAAATGTTGTTGTGGCTTGCCTTAGTGCAAGTGAGGTTCACAAGCCTCCTGGTGATCGTCAAGAGAAGCCTCGCCTTCTGAAAATAATTTTAAACACACAAGGAAAATATCAAGAACACTCCTGAAATTCACTAGAAATTCTAAACAGCTCAAAAAAAATCTCATCTTTGGTGTGCTGTTAGATTTTCTTTCAAAGAACACAATGCAAAAAGAATCAATTCATTTGGACTTTTGGTTTAAAAGTTATAACTGTTTGAAGTGTTATGTAAATTCAAATGAATTTGAATAAAAAGAAAAAGACGGGGGGGGGGGGGTTGACGTCGAAGGCGTAAAAGCCCAAGGGCGCCACCACTCGTACCGCTTCGCGCGTGTACAGAGAGACTGACTGGCAGGCCCCGCTAGTCAGGTGGGGGAAGAGGGAGAGAGAAACAGAGACGGCCGCGGCTTCGCCGGAGCTCTCGCCGGCGACGAGGGCTCTTTGGAAAAAATGAGAGGGAGGGATGGCAAGAGGAGGTCGAGGTGCACCTGCCCATACCCGTAGCGTAGCTAGGGGTGGTCGGACGGCGTCAGAATCTTGCTCGCGGGCGAAGGCAGAACAAGGAGGTCGTCGAAGTTGGGGAAGACGGCGAACAGAGGCCGTTCCAGGGGCTCCAAGCGGGCGAGACGGCCTCACCGGAGAGAGGCGGAGGCCCTGGAGAGGTCGCCCTGGCCTGGGAGGGGCTGGAGCTGCCGCGGTGACCAGAGGGGATCGCCAGTGAGCTCGAGCTCGCGGAAGGCGCCCGAGGCCTACCTAGCCGGGCTACGGCTTCCTACTCTATTGTGGAGTGTGTGTGTGAGTGCTGGAGGATGCTCGGAGAGGGTGGGGAGGGGCTCTATATATAGGCGAGTGGCGAGGGTGCTTCGGGATCCGCCGGTGGACACCTGTCCACAGCGTGTGGCGACAAGCGGCGTCAGTGAGAGGGGGAGAAGGCGATGGAGGTCACGTGGCCACTGTGGGAGAGCGGAGACGAGCACAGGGTCGAGGGGGTGACGACGAGCACAGTGCGCACGCACTGTTGGGCTGGCCGGACCTTGCACGTGCTCGCTGCGGCGAGCTCCGGCGTCGGCGAGTGCCAGGGTGGAGTTAATGGTGTCGAGACGATGATGGTGGCGAGTTTTGGCTAGGTTTGGCAGGCGGGGGAAGCGAGCACGTGCGAACAGAGCGCTCGGCGGCTCCCAGAGCGCGTCGACACGCATGCCTGGCATCGTGGACACGCGTGGTCACCGCGTGAACTCCCTCCACAGGCTGGCCTTCGTCCAAAAACCATGTCTGGAATGTTGTTGATGGTGGTTTTAAAGTTTACCATGGTTGGGTTTGGATCCAGGTGCAGTAGAGAAAGTTTTACAAATCTGGTAAGTTTCTGGACAGTAACTTTGAGGTGTTACTGTGGTCAAATGGCTAGGAGTTTGAAGTTGTGCTTTGGAGGCTAGCTTAGAGTTACTAAGGTAAATAAGCACAAGAAAGATCAGGTCAAATGGAGCAAGTAAAATGGTAGTTGTTGTAGAAACAACCATTTCTGTCCAGAACAGAAAAGATTTTCTGTAGCAAAAATATCCCAAAAAGTGATGAAATATTTTTGCTCAGGGAGGTGCCATAGGGTCTCTAGAATATTTGTGAATTATCTCAGAATTTTCTGAGCCATAAAAATTGGGGTTGCTTTGGAGCAAACATGTTTGGCTTAGGGTTTTAGAGAGAAATTGAATATTTTTCATTTAAGAAAAATATTCCAAAGGTTATTTTGAGGTGGATCAGAAGTGAAATGATGGTTTGAGAGAGAAATGAACACCTGGGTGAAAGCCAAGGATGCCCAAGTGTTTAAGTCCAAATGAAAAGATTCAAAAACTCCAAGTTTCAAAAAAATTCAAATGAAAACTCAAACAAATGAAAGAGGGCAAAAACCAGGCTGTCACAAACCTCCCCCACTTAGAATGTATCTCGTCCTCGAGATTCGGTTGCTTGGGAAAACCACTCTGGATATTGACCCTTAAGGAATTCTTCCTGCTCCCAAGTTGCTTCTGACTCTGTGTGATTCTCCCACTGAACCTTGTAATTTTTTTTGGCTTTGCTGCGAGTGACCCTTTCCATTTGATCCAAAATTTTGAACGGTCTTTCTTCATAAGTTAAATCCTCTGCCAATTCTATCTCAGTCATTGCAGTCATTTTCTTAGGCGGGGATATGCATCGTCTCAATTGCGAAACATGGAACACATTGTGTATATCCGACAACTCCGGGGGTAGTTCTAGTTGGTATGCAACCGTACCCACTCAAGACATAATTGGGAATGGTCCAATGAATCTGGGTGCCAGCTTTCCACGAGTCTGAAATCGCTTAACTCCTTTCATAGGAGTGACTCAGAGGTACACGTGTTCTCTGGGCTCAAAATTGACCTGCCGGTGCTTTGCATCATAATAACTCTTCTGATGGGATTTGGCCAATTGCAGTCGGTCTCTGATTTCCCGGACTTGTCTCTCAGCTTCCATCATGAGATCGGTTCCGAAGATATGGCTATCTCCAGCTTGAGACCAATTTAGAGGAGTGCGACACTTACGACCATATAGAGCTTCATATGGCGACATCTTTAGACTGGTCTGGAAGCTGATGTTATATGAGAACTCGGCGGATGGCAAACAATCTTCCCATTTTGCCCCGTTGGCTAGTACACAGGCTCGCAACATATCTTCGAGTATTTGATTTACTCGCTCTGTCTGACCGTCCATCTGAGGGTGATAAGCAGTACTATATTTCAGTGTTGTCCCAAGGATTGATGAAGACGTGAATAGAAAGCGGATGTAAACTAAGATCCTCGGTTGGAAGTGATGGTTCGGGGTACTCCATGCAGACTGACGATTCGGGATACATACAGTTGTGCAAGTTCGTCTGCTCTGTATCTGGTGCTGACCGGGATGAAGTGTAACGCCCCAAGACCGGAGCTTCAGATGCCTTCCAGGGTTTTCGGGTTTTTCGTGTGTTTCTTTTGTTCCGTTGCATTTCATCTTTGCATCATGTGCATTGCATCATGTCATCATGCAACCCGGTTTAAAACTCAACTAAATAAATTGCATGGATCTTTGGTCCATTTAAACCGAGGGAATTCACATGGTGATTCTCTTTATAACATATCCTCCCGATATTAGGGAGCTATATCAAATATTCCATTTTCGGAATCACCTATAACACACTTGCAAATAATCACATGCTTTTTTTCCCCGCTTCAAGTTTGGTCCTCAAACTTTGCCCATATTTTCTTTCATCGCTTTCCCGATCTCCACAAAATTTCCGAACATTTTTGGACTCTCCAAAAATGTTTTGTTAATTCAAACTTATTTGAATCACATTCAAATGTGTTTGAATGCAGTCCTTCCAAGCAGTGCCAAATGCATTTTCTTGGAACGAACTCATTTTATGAGTCCGGGAAATTTAACCGCATGCCCAAATGTTTTCTCTAACCCCTCCTTTTCCATTTTTCTCCTCTCTTTGTTTTTCTGTTAAAGGTTATATGAGAGAGAGAGAGAGAGAGAAGAGAGATAGCCCAGGCCGGCCCATCCTTCCCCGCAGCCCACCTAAACCTACTTCCTAACCCTAGGCCCAGCCGCTACACCCTCTCTCTCCCTCGATCCCCTCCTCCTCACGCCGCCAGGGAGTTACCCGACCCCCATCCCTGTTCGCTCGAACCCCCTCGCTCCTCCCTTTCGATCTTCAATACCAGCGAGCCACGCCTGGCGCCTCCAGCTACGTCACACTGGCCGGTCACCGGAGCTATTGCCGGCTGCCGCCCCACCGCTCTTTCCCGTGCCAGATCCCATATCCCTTCCATCCTCCTCGCGCGCCGTGCACAGGAGAGAGATCTCGATCGCATCTCCTCCCCACGCACGCTGCTCTCCTGCCCGTTGTCTGGTCCGCCCCCGCACCGAACCTTCTCCTTGACGCCGACCCGGCCGCCGAGCGTCGCCTCTCTGCACGGCTCCTTCCCCGTGACCCCGAGATCCATGGTGCCAGCCTCCCTTACAAGCCATCGTCAGCAGCCCCGCTGCTGCAGTTCAGAGGCAAGCCCCTCTGACCGCGCCAACTCCGGCACCCCTGCAGCCTCTCCTTCGACGCCGGCGAGTAGAGGCCGCCGCCGCGCCATCTTGCCGCTGCTCTTATGGTTCTTGGCGACCTCCATGTTTCACTGGACCACTCCTTGCCCCGTTGCCGCTTGGTACCATTGCCCGAGCGCATGTCACCTCGACCACCACCTCGCTACCCTCTTGCGCCTCCGCCTCTGTTGCCTCCGACGGTGGCTGTTTCGTTTTGGGCTTCGTGGAAAAATTCTCTTCGACAAGTGTACGAGTACACAGTGTCGCGTCCAGTATCTCTACCGACGTCCCCTGAATCGACAAGTACCAGCTTCACCACCGAACCAGGACGCCAAGTTCTGCTCCGTACGTGTACGACTACAACCGGTGATGCGACAAGCCCCGCATGTACATCTACTCCATCAAGACCGGACCGACAAGTACCCCAACGTCTTGTGTACAACACCATCGCCGAAGACCCGGGTAGCAAAACGTCAAGTACCTATGACCAAAGAACGCCATGTACCTCTCCGAAGAAAACCGAACATGTACTAGTACGTCCGGAGGCATCGGATCCGTCAAGTTCCACTACCGCCGTGAACAAATACCATCGCCGAGATCGCGAGAACCTCTACTTCCTCCTCGAAACGTGAACGACTACCGTCGACCCCAAGTGACTCGGATTCATCAAGTCCTTCTACGAAAACGCGTACCACTACCGTCGCGAGTACCTCTACCGTCGTCGTGTACCCCCTACTTCCACCACGTCCCGAGAACGTATACTTCCTCTACTTGGCACCGAACAAGAACCGGCCCGTTTGCACACTTCAAAGGTATAACCCCGAGACGACGCCCGTGAACGAATGTTGTGTGATGTATGAGATGTTCGTGGTTGCAACGTGTCCGAGTTGTTCTTTGCGAGTTCCTCGTTGTCTTGCCGTCGGCATGTGGGAACCCTGTATCTGGGATCACCCCACCGTCCTTGCATGGCATGCTCCCGTCGCTTTTCCTTTTGCACCAGTATCTCCATGAGCTACCGGAACCGATATGTTGCCGTGGCATCATTTTCGGATTCATTGCCGTGACACCCCTTTTCTTTATACCACGATGACAAATGCTTCATATTGCTCTTGTCAACTTTAATAAAAATTGCATAAACTTGTCCATGCCATCCGCATCATGGTAACAACAATTAAAATGTTAAAATTGTTGTTGCAATAAATTACTAAGGCATATGGGGATTTATCGGTTTTGTTGTTTATTATATCCGGCCCCATTTAAATTTTTTAGATGGTATAGTTTGTTATGCTACACCTCTTGCCATGTTAACCAACATTTAATATTGTGGAGTACCTAACCGAGAGTGAACTAAATAATTGATGTGGTGTTCGGTCAATATGCAACGGAGTTGCATATTGAGCTCCACTTAATTTGTAGGATTGCTTGTGCACTTTGCCATGCAATGCCTCTTTAATCCGAACATGCATCATACTTGTTTGTGAATCATGCCATGATTATGTGAGGGTTGTTTAGTATGTTGTGTGCTTCTTTCCGATGTTTTCTTCTTCGGGTTGGTTCCGGTAACGTCGCGTTTGTGAGGACCCATTCGTCTACGTCCGTTTGTCTTCTTCATGGACTCGTTCTTCTTCCTTGCGGAATTTCAGGCAAGATGACCATACCCTCGAAATCACTTCTATCTTTGCTTGCTAGATGCTCGCTCTTTTGCTACGCTTATGTTGCGATACCTGCCACTTGCTTATCATGCCTCCTATATTGTTGAACCAAGCCTCTAACCCACCTTGTCCTAGCAAACCGTTGTTTGGCTATGTTACCGCTTTGCTCAGCCCCTCTTATAGCGTTGTTAGTTGTAGGTGAAGATTGAAGTTTGTTCCTTGTTGGAACATGGAGATGTTGTTCCTTGTTGGAACATGTTTACTTGTTGGGATATCACAATATATCTTATTTAATTAATGCATCTATATACTTGGTAAAGGGTGGAAGGCTCGGCCTTATGCCTGGTGTTTTGTTCCACTCTTGCCGCCCTAGTTTCTGTCATATCGGTGTTATGTTCCCGGATTTTGCGTTCCTTACGCGGTTGGGTTATAATGGGAACCCCTTGACAGTTCGCTTTGAATAAAACTCCTCCAGCAAGGCCCAACCTTGGTTCTACCATTCGCCACCTAGCCTTTTTTCCCTTGGGTTAGGCCAGCCCAAGAGTCATCTTATTTTAAGCCCCCCTGGGCCAGTGCTTGTCTAAGTGTTGGTCCAACCCAGAGCACCGTGCGGGGCCGTCCCTTGGCAACTTGGGTTACGTTGGCTCCCGTACGCTTAGCTTATCCGGTGTGCCCTGAGAACGAGATATGTGCAGCTCCTATCGGGATGTCGACACATCGGGTGGTTTTGCTGGACTTGTTTTACCATTGTCGAGTATGTCTTGTAGAACCGGGATACCGAGTCTGATCGGAATGTCTCGGGAGGAGGTCTATTCCTTCGTTGACTATGAGAGCTTGTCATGGGCTAAGTTGGGACACCCCTGCAGCGATTTGAACTTTCGAAAGCCGTGCCCGCGGTTATGGGCAGATGGGAATTTGTTAATGTCCGGTTGTAGATAACTTGAACCTTAACTTAATTAAAAGGAATCAACTACGTGTGTAACCGTGATGGTCTCTTTCCGGCGGAGTCCGGGAAGTGAACACGGTGTTGGAGTTATGCTTGACGTAGGTTGTTTTAGGATCACTTCTTGATCATACTTTTATTGACCGTGCTTTGCCTTCTCTTCTTGCTCTCATTTGCGTATGTTAGCCACCATATATGCTAGTCGCTTGATGCAGCTCCACCTCATACCTTTTACCCTACCTATAAGCTTAAATAGTCCTGATCGCGAGGGTGTGAGATTGTTGAGTCCCTGTGACTCACAGATACTTCCAAAACCAGCTTGCAGGTGCCGATGAGTCCGTGCAGATGACGCAACCAAGCTCAGGAGGAGCTCGATGAAGATCTTGTCCTTTGTGTTGTTTCGTTCTAGTTGATCAGTAGTGGAGCCCACTTGGGGTCGATCGGGGACCGTGTCGCATTTGGGGTTCTTCTTTTAATTTGGTTCCGTAGTCGGACCCTGATTGTATTTGGATGATGTAATGCTTTATTCATGTATTTGTGTGAAGTGGCGATTGTAAGCCAACTATGTATCTCTTTCCCTTATGTATTACATGGGTTGTGTGAAGATTACCTCACTTGCGACATTGCTTTCAATGCGGTTATGCCTCTAAGTCGTGCTTCGACACGTGGGAGATATAGCCGCATCGAGGGCGTGACAAGTTGGTAATCAGAGCCTTCCCCGACCTTAGGAGCCCCATTGCTTGATCATTTTTAGCAGCCGTTGTTGAGTCTAGAAAAGTGTTTTGAGTCATTTAGGAATTATATATATCGGAGAGTTTAGGAATTCTTTTTACTTCCCAGTCTCCTCATCGCTCTGGTAAGGCATCCTGACGTAGAGTTTTGACTATTCTCTTCTCAAATTTCACTAATTTTTTTTAGGATCACACGGGTATCTTGGAATCATTCCGATGGTTTTGTGATGAGAACATTGTCTTGGTGCCTCCTGTTAGGGGTTTTGTGGAAGTGTCCCGGGGAGTTGAGCTCCGAGGTGTTGTCGTCACAATTTTATCGTTGCAGTTCTGGAATACCTGAGTTTAGTACGCCGACATCGAAAATCTCTTTTATGCAGTTGTTGGTGAGATAACCTCGACGCCACCCAGTACTGGGGCGGGAGTTCGGGAGTATTGCCATAACTCGTATAATGGATGCTTTTCAAAGGTTGAGGTAGACGATTTCTGAAGGTTTCTTGGTTATGTGTTGAAGGATGGATACAGCTGGATGTAGGATTTGCTAGTTTTGGGTGAGATATTATGCTTCCCCTGTATCCCCAACACCTGATTGCATAACCGGGAAAATTTCGGGAGTTTATAAGTGGGAATTCAAGTAGCTCTTAGGATATCTTTCCGACAGATGTATGATACGAAATTGGGGTTCGACGTCTAGTGGTCCGCCTATTCACAGTCGGTTTTACAGTGGTCTCGTTGTGTCTTAAAGAGTCCTTGGCTATGCCGACTCGGGGACGCTTCATATGTCATGTGCACTGCCTTGTACATGATGGTGCTATACGATCGAGCCCGTGTAGGCCCCACCACAAAAACCTTCAGACGAAATCTCTATCATATGTTTGTTCCGGCTTATTCTGCAAGCCAATCCTTTGTTTTGTTTTGAGTTGTGGTATTCGAGTTGCTTCAAAGTCAAATGTTGATTCCATACCTTTTCCTAAGCGGTGTTCTCATACCTCGATGTGAACACTAGTCCTTCTTGATCATTCAGTATGTCTTGTCAATCCTTTTCAACCGGCGTGTTTTCTCTTCAAGTGGACCCGATCATTTCAACATCCGCAAGATCAATTCTAAGTTTCTCAACGGTGTTCGTTTCATCCATTCCAAATTGTCTTTGTTTTCCCGCCCTCCCTCCCTTTGTTTTCTTCAAGGACTCAGATTTCTTATTAAGTATCCTTTTAGTGATGGCAAGCCTCTCCATTCTTTTCCGTCAATGCTCTTATCCGGTGATTCTCAGAAAGATTCTAACGGAGTTTCAAGTTCGTCACTTTTCACTCGTTTTCTTCTCCGGTGGACTCAATTCAAGTTTTTGATGCGTCTTTACCCTTTTTCCTCATTTCTATGCCTTTTCGTGCCGGTGGACCTCTTAATCGTCCATTTCTCGCTATTTAATGATTCCGGAGTGCTAAAGATATCTTAGAAAGATCTTCTTGTCATTCAAGATCCGTTCAAGCTATTTCGAGATTGGTATCTCATTCAAGCCATTTAATTCAACCGGTGCAATCTATCTTTTAAATCATTCAACGGTGTTTCTTTTGAGTGAGCCCTAACCCACAGGTCTTTTCCCAGGATCTTACCTGACTCTTCTTATTTTCCCGGAGCTATCCTCAAATTTATTTTCAAAGTTTGACGTAAGAATGATTTTTCATCAGTCAAATGCCTTTCTCCAAGATCTTTCTTTTTTTTCATCGTTGGTTCAACCTTTCTAATTTTCATCCCGGAGTATATCTACAATTTGGTGGTATTTCTCGTCAGCATTCTCAGTTTGGAAGACCGAAGAAGATTCTTCTTTCAACCTTGCTCCATTCTCTTCAAGATTCGTCATTCGAGATTGTTGCCATCCTCTCATAATTGTTTCAGTTGTGAGAATTTCTTTTCACCCATCCGGAGTAATTCAAGAGTCTTCTCAGTTTGATTATCCAGAGTCCATCATTTCAGGGTTTTTTTCATTCTCAGCTTTCAGCTCTCTTTCTCTAAATCTTACCGGTGCATCATTCATATATTTCTCTAATCAAGCTTCTTCGTTCAGTTGCAAACCCTTCCCGGTGTTCTTTATCTTTTCCTTGATCATTTTAATTCTTACGGTGGTTCTTCCAAGATTTTTGTCTTCCTTCGTTTATCATATTAGTTCTTTTGTTGTTTCATTCTACCGGTGGTTCTTTGAATACCTTCTCAAGTTTGACTTATATCTCTCTTAATCCTTTCTACGAGAATAAGTAATATGCCAAATCCATTTCTTGTCATCAATTTAATGGGTGAAGGATAAGCATAATGTAATTTTTATTCTTGTTTCATCGAGTATATTCAATTATTTATTACAGAGGCTCATCAAATTCTCGGTTTCACTTGATTCATCTTTTCTTTTCCGGAGCTCCAAGTTTCAACTTATCTCGTCGCAGAGCTCTTCCAATCATCGCAAGGTTTCACCTTGTGTTTTCAACTTCTCTTTCTTGTCGTTACCCTTTGTTACCAGAGTTCTTCATGGAGGCTCTACATGATGTTTCATAAAGGATCTAATTCCATCTCGAAGTTTTCATCGAGATTCTTTTCTAAGGAGCTCAAGCATTCTTCATCTTGCAATCCGGAGTGCAATTGTTCCCCCTTATCTTTTGAGATGGTGTTATGTCTTTCTTGACAATGTCCCTTCATGTTTCATGATTCACAAGTTGTCAAGTATGAGATAGTTTAAACCCATCAAGTCCTTCAAGCATGAGCTCTTCTCAATCCATCAACCTCTTCATTGAAGTTATCTTGGATTATATTTCACCTAAAGCTTTCCCTAAGGATTGTTGCTAATTATGGTGCTTATAAATGACCCAACTTCTTCTTTTATCCTCCCGGTGATATAGCTTCTCATATTCTTGTTGATATCAATCCAATCCATTGTTTTCTGTTAGTGGCAGAATTTCACCTCATAATTTTGAGATGTCTTCTATAAGTCCATATCAACCTTATTCTTTTCGTTGTTGGTTTTCCAACAACTCCGGTCTAGTATTTGTTGTAAGTGTGCTCTCTCAAGATCGTGTTCCCCTTCGTTCATTCCATCCCATTCTTACTTTTGTTCCGGAGGCATTGTGATGTTGCTCTCTTCAACCCATCTTCTTGTTTTGTTAGGATCATGTTTTTTTCTTGGTTTATGCATTTAACCGGAGTGTTGTGCCTTTTTGCTCAAGTTCTTTTCGCCTTATCAAGCCGTGCATCTCCTTTCAACCGGAGTGCTGCCTGAATTTGTTCTCCCTTCTTCCTCTTTTCTAACGGAGTGTTTTCAAGTTCGTTCACCTCCGTTGTATTCTTTTCTCGAAATGACTTAACCTTTTCAAGGTTCTTTGGTCTCACTCGTTTGTCAAAGGAGCAACTTAGTTTTACCTCTTCTCTTTCTTTTCCGTTTTCCCCGGTGCCATTCTAGATCTCGGGACGAGATCCTCTCGTAGTGGTGGAGTGTTGTAATGCCCCAAGACCGAAGCTTCAGATGCCTTCCAGGGTTTTCGGGTTTCTTCATGTGTTTCTTTTGTTCCGTTGCATTTCATCTTTGCATCATGTGCATTGCATCATGTCATCATGCAACCCGTTTTAAAACTCAACTAAATAAATTGCATGGATCTTCGGTCCATTTAAACCGAGGGAATTCACATGGTGATTCTCTTTATAACATATCCTCCCGATATTAGGGAGCTATATCAAATATTCGGAATCACCTATAACACACTTGCAAATAATCACATGCTTTTTTCCCGCTTCAAGTTTGGTCCTCAAACTTTGCCCATATTTTCTTTCATCGCTTTCCCGATCTCCACAAAATTTCCGAACATTTTTGGACTCTCCAAAAATGTTTTGTTAATTCAAACTTATTTGAATCACATTCAAATGTGTTTGAATGCAGTCCTTCCAAGCAGTGCCAAATGCATTTTCTTGGAATGAACTCATTTTTATGAGTCCGGGAAATTTAACCGCATGCCCAAATGTTTTCTCTAACCCCTCCTTTTCCATTTTCTCCTGTCTTTGTTTTTCTGTTAAAGGTTATATGAGAGAGAGAGAA
This sequence comes from Triticum aestivum, assembly GCF_018294505.1. Classification (NCBI taxonomy): domain Eukaryota; kingdom Viridiplantae; phylum Streptophyta; class Magnoliopsida; order Poales; family Poaceae; genus Triticum; species Triticum aestivum. Next base: position 385,333,692 of record NC_057800.1, on the reverse strand, counting down.
GAGAGATACCCCAGGCCGGCCCATCCTTCCCCGCAGCCCACCTAAACCTACTTCCTAACCCTAGGCCCAGCCGCTACACCCTCTCTCTCCCTTGAACCCCTCCTTCTCACGCCGCTCTCTCTTGATCCCCTCCTCCTCACGCCGCCAGGGAGTTACCCGACCCCCATCCCTGTTCGCTCGAACCCCCTCGCTCCTCCCTTTCGATCTTCAATACCAGCGAGCCATGCCTGGCGCCTCCAGCTACGTCACATCGGCCGGCCACCGGAGCTATTGCCGGTTGCCGCCCCACCGCTCTTTCCCGTGCCAGATCCCATATCCGTTCCATCCTCCTCGCGCGCCGTGCATAGGAGAGAGATCTCGATCCCATCTCCTCCCCACGCACGCTGCTCTCCTGCCCGTTGTCCGGTCCGCCCCCGCACCGAACCTTCTCCTTGACGCCGGCCCGGCCGCCGAGCGTCGCCTCTCTGCACGGCTCCTTCCCCGTGACCCCGAGCTCCATGGCGCCGGCCTCCCTTACAAGCCATCGTCAGTAACCCCGCTGCTGTAGTTCAGAGGCAAGCCCCTCCGACCGTGCCAACTCCGGCGCCCCTGCAGCCTCTCCTCCGACGCCGGCGAGTAGAGGCCGCCGCCGCGCCATCTTGCCGCTGCTCTTATGGTTCTCGGCGACCTCCATGTCCCGCTGGACCACTCCTTGCCCCGTTGCCGCCTGGTACCATTGCCCGAGCGCGTGTCACCTCGACCACCGCCTCGCTACCCTCGTGCGCCTCCGCCTCTGTTGCCTCCGATGGTGGCTGTTTCGTTTTGGGCTTCGTGGAAAAATCCTCTCCGACAAGTGTACGAGTACACAGTGTCGCGTCCAGTATCTCTAACGGCGTCCCCTGAATCTACAAGTACCAGCTTCACCACCGAACCAGGACGCCAAGTTCTGCTCCGTACGTGTACGACTACACCCGGTGATGCGACAAGCCCCGACATGTACATCTACTCCATCAAGACCGGACCGACAAGTACCCCAACGTATTGTGTACAACACCGTCGCCGAAGACCCGGGTAGCAAAACGTCAAGTACCTATGACCAAAGAACGCCATGTACCTCTCCGAAGAAAACCGAACATGTACTACTACGTCCGGAGGCATCAGATCCGTCAAGTTCCTCTACCGCCGTGAACAAATACCATCGCCGAGATTGCGAGAACCTCTACTTCCTCCTCGAAACGTGAACGACTACCGTCGACCCCAAGTGACTCGGATTCATCAAGTCCTTCTACGAAAACACGTACCACTACCGTCGCGAGTACCTCTACCGTCGTCGTGTACCCCCTACTTCCACCATGTTCCGAGAATGTATACTTCCTCTACTTGGCACCGAACGAGAACCGGCCCGTTTGCACACTTCAAAGGTATAACCCCGAGACGACGCCCGTGAACGAATGTTGTGTGATGTATGAGATGTTCATGGTTGCAACGTGTCCGAGTTGTTCTTTGCGAGTTCCTCGTTGTCTTGCCGTCGGCATGTGGGAACCCGGTATCCGGGATCACCCCACCGTCCTTGCATGGCACGCTCCCGTCGCTTTTCCTTTTGCACCGGTATCTCCATGAGCTACCGGAACCGATATGTTGTCGTGGCATCATTTTCGGATTCGTTGCCGTGACACCCCTTTTCTTTCCACCACGATGACAAATGCTTCATATTGCTCTTGTCAACTTTAATAAAAATTGCATGAACTTGTCCATGTCATCCGCATCATGATAACAACAATTAAAATGTTAAAATTGTTGTTGCAATAAATTACTAAGGCATATGGGGATTTACCGGTTTTGTTGTTTATTATATCCGGCCCCATTTAAATTGTTTAGATGGTATAGTTTGTTATGCTACACCTCTTGCCATGTTAACCAACATTTAATATTGTGGAGTACCTAACCGAGAGTGAACTAAATAATTGATGTGGTGTTCGGTCAATATGCAACGGAGTTGCATATTGAGCTCCACTTAATTTCTAGGATTGCTTGTGCACTTTGCCATGCCATGCCTCTGTAATCCGGGCATGCATCATACTTGTTTGTGCATCATGCCATGATTATGTGAGGGTTGTTTACTATGTTGTGTGCTTCTTTCCGGTGTTTGCTTCTTCGGGTTGGTTCCGGTAACGTCGCGTTTGTGAGGAACCGTTCGTCTACGTCCGTTTGTCTTCTTCATGGACTCGTTCTTCTTCCTTGCGGGATTTCAGGCAAGATGACCATACCCTCGAAATCACTTCTATCTTTGCTTGCTAGATGCTCGCTCTTTTGCTATGCCTATGCTGTGATACCTACCACTTGCTTATCATGCCTCCTATATTGTTGAACCAAGCCTCTAACCCACCTTGTCCTAGCAAACCGTTGTTTGGCTATGTTACCGCTTTGCTCAGCCCCTCTTATAGCGTTGTTAGTTGCAGGTGAAGATTGAAGTTTGTTCCTTGTTGGAACATGGAGATGTTGTTCCTTGTTGGAACATGTTTACTTGTTGGGATATCACAATATCTATTATTTAATTAATGCATCTATATACTTGGTAAAGGGTGGAAGGCTCGGCCTTATGCCTGGTGTTTTGTTCCACTCTTTCCGCCCTAGTTTCCGTCATATCGGTGTTATGTTCCCGGATTTTGCGTTCCTTACGCGGTTGGGTTATAATGGGAACCCCTTGACAGTTCGCTTTGAATAAAACTCCTCCAGCAAGGCCCAACCTTGGTTCTACCATTCGCCACCTAGCCTTTTTTTCCCTTGGGTTAGGCCAGCCCAAGGGTCATCTTATTTTAACCCCCCCGGGCCAGTGCTTGTCTAAGTGTTGGTACAACCCAGAGCACCATGCGGGGCCGTCCCTTGGCAACTTGGGTTACGTTGGCTCCCGTACGCTTAACTTATCTGGTGTGCCCTGAGAACGAGATATGTGCAACTCCTATCGGGATGTCGGTGCATCGGGTGGTTTTGCTGGACTTGTTTTACCATTGTCGAGGATGTCTTGTAGAACCGGGATACCGAGTCTGATCGGAATGTCTCGGGAGGAGGTCTATTCCTTCATTGACCGTGAGAGCTTGTCATGGGATAAGTTGGGACACCCCTGCAGGGATTTGAACTTTCGAAAGCCGTGCCCGCGGTTATGGGCAGATGGGAATTTTTAATGTCTAGTTGTAGATAACTTGAACCTTAACTTAATTAAAAGGAATCAACTGCATGTTTAACCGTGATGGTCTCTTTCCGGCGGAGTCCGGGAAGTGAACACGGTGTTGGAGTTATGCTTGACGTAGGTTGTTTTAGGATCACTTCTTGATCATACTTTTATCGACCATGCTTTTCCTTCTCTTCTCGCTCTCATTTGCGTATGTTAGCCACCATATATGCTAGTCGCTTGCTGCAGCTCCACCTCATACCTTTTACCCTACCTATAAGCTTAAATAGTCCTGATCGCGAGGGTGTGAGATTGTTGAGTCCCTATGACTCACAGATACTTCCAAAACCAGCTTGCAGGTGCCGATGAGTCCGTGTAGATGATGCAACCAAGCTCAGGAGGAGCTCGATGAAGATCTTGTCCTTTGTGTTGTTTCGTTCTAGTTGATCAGTAGTGGAGCCCACTTGGGGTCGATCGGGGACCGTGTCGCATTTGGGGTTCTTCTTTTAATTTGGTTCCGTAGTCGGACCCTAATTGTATTTGGATGATGTAATGCTTTATTCATGTATTTGTGTGAAGTGGCGATTGTAAGCCAACTATGTATCTCTTTCCCTTATGTATTACATGGGTTGTGTGAAGATTACCTCACTTGCGACATTGCTTTCAATGCGGTTATGCCTCTAAGTCGTGCTTCGACACGTGGGAGATATAGCCGCATCGAGGGCGTGACATGAAGTGAGCAACCTTGGTGAGGGTGTCCACTATAACCCAGATGGCGTATTTGCCTCACTGAGTCCTAGGCAATCCGGTGATGAAATCCATGCAAACATCATCCCATTTCCATTGTGAAACTGGCAATGGTTGGAGAAGTCCATCTGGCTTCTGATGATCTGCTTTCACCTTGTTGCATATGTCGCAACAGGCTACAAAATATGCAATGTCTTTCTTCATCCCATCCCACCAGAATATCCTTTTAGGGTCTTCATACATTTTCATACCTCCCGGATGAATGGAATACGAGGATTCGTGTGCTTCTGACAAGATTTTCTTCTTCAAGTCCGGTTGATCTGGTACACAAATTTGTCCACGGAATCGGAGGGTACCGAAGTTGTCCTTGAAGAAATCTGGGGATTGCTTTGCATGTTTTTGTAGCTCGGCGTCTTCTGGAAGGGCCTTGCGGATATCCATCTCGAGTGTGGGGGTAACTTCCAAAATATTAGTGAGGCCAGCATCCATGATGACCAAGTTGAGCCGAGCGATCTCCTCCTGAAGTTCAGTAGGCAATGATTTTAACATGACATTTAAGCTGACGGGCTTTCGACTGAGCGCATCGGCAACGACGTTGGCCTTTCCTGGATGGTAATTTATTACAAGGTCATAATCCTTGACCAATTCTAACCATCTTCGCTGACGGAGATTTAAATCTGGCTGAGTGAAGATATATTTGAGGCTTTTGTGGTCAGTAAAAATTTGGCACCTTTTTCCAATGAGATAGTGTCTCCAAATTTTTAATGCATGAACCACTGCAGCCAATTCCAAATCATGAGTAGGATAATTTCCCTCATGTGGTCGTAGTTGTCGTGAGGCATACGCTACTACCTTGCTGTCTTGCGTCAATACGCAACCAATACCTTGTCTGGAGGCATCACAGTATACATCAAAGCTGCGATAAATGTCTGGAAGAGTCAATACCGGTGCGGTCGTCAGACGCGTCTTTGGCTCATTAAAACTCTTCTCACAGTCCTTTGTCCACTCAAACTTTGTATCCTTTTTGAGCAGTTCCGTCATCGGTTTAGCAATTTTGGAAAACCCCTTCAATGAAACGACGTTAGTATCCAGCTAATCCGACAAAACTCCGGATCTGTGTTATAGTCATGGGTGGTACCCAATCGAGCACATCCTTTACTTTGCTCGGGTCCACGGCTATACCTTCGGCGGATAGTACATGTCCAAGAAACCCGACTTGCTTGAGCCAAAATTCGCACTTACTGAATTTGGCGTATAACTGATGGTTGCGAAGCCGTCGTAGCACTGCTCGGAGGTGATCCTTATGCTCTTCTTCACTCTTGGAGAAAATGAGGATATCGTCGATAAAGACTACCACGAATTTGTCGAGGAAGTCCATGAACACTTTGTTCATCATATGCATGAAGAAGGCAGGGGCATTGATGAGACCAAAGGACATCATCGTATATTCGTAAAGACCGTATTGTGTAGTGAATGCGGTCTTAGGAATATTTTCCTTTTTAATCTTGAGCTGATGATATCCGGTCCGTAAATCGATTTTTGAGAATACTTCAGCCCCACTGAGCTGATCCAACAGATCATCAATCCTTGGTAGTGGGTATTTATTTTTGATGGTGACCTCATTCAGCTGACGGTAATCTATGCACATACGGAGACTGCCATCCTTTTTTCCCACGAAAATTGCAGGTGACCCCCACGGTGAAGAGCTGGGACGAATATAACCCTTCTGGAGTAGTTCGTCAAGCTGTTCTTTAGTTCCACTAATTCTGATGAGGGCATCCGGTAATACTTCTTGTATATTGGTGCGGTTCCGGGCACAAGATCTATGGCAAACTCCAGTTCCCGATCTGGTGGCATGCCAGGCAGTTCTTCTGGAAATACATCAGGGTACTCATTGACCACAGGAATAAATTCCAACTCAACCACAGCGGTGCAAACTAGTTCTAGCTTGGGCACATGCTTGCGAGCATAGAATTTGATGAGTTGCCCATTCAGACTGGTCAAACTGACTTCTTGGGTTGCGCAGTTTATACAAACTTGGTATTTGGTCAGCCAATTCATCCCCAATATAATATCCAACTGTTCAGACTCAATGATTATCAGAGATGTTGGAAAGTGGACCCCGTTAATATTGATCTCCAGATCATGGCAGACTAGATTGCTCTTGATTATAGATCCCAAGGTTTGTACCAGCATATTTTTGCCCAAAATGGTGCAAGGAAAATTGTTTTGGGCGGCAAAACTCTGAGAAATAAAAGAATGGGAAGCCCCAGAGTCAAATAAAATTACTGCAGGTATGTCATTAACAGAAAACATACCAATGACGACTTCTGGCTTCTCTTGGGCTTCCTCGGCGGAGATATGATTCACGTGCCCAGTTGGCCCTGACTCCATAAAGTTGACTTGTGGCCTGCTCAAGGCATTCACCTTGTTGTTCTTGGGGCACTGTTTGGCATAATGTCTGGCCTGCCCGTAAATGAAACAAGTATAATTGCGCTGGCGCTCCTCATGTGTTGGACTAGTTACAATATTCTTGACTTGAGTGGTGGTCCTATTAACATTCTGCTGCCAATTTGGCCTATATTCCACCTGACTCGGCTGCCAGGTACGAGCTTTTTGCACAGGTTGTCCATCCTTCTTTGGCTCAAACTTGCGCTTGTTGTCGTTGTTAACGGACCTATTATCCGATATAAGCTTCTGCTCCTGTTCAGCAATGAACGCTTTGTCCACCAGAGTTTGGAAATCGGTGAAATCAAACATACTGAGAGCACACCGAAGTTGTGGATTTAAACCTCCAAGAAATCTGTCAATCTTCCTTTCTTCAGTGACCACGTCATACAGAGAGTAACGGGACAAATGATTGAATTTTTGCAGATACTCAGCCACAGACTGATTTCCTTGGACGAGTGTGAGAAATTCACGCTGTTTGGCCTTCATAACTCAAGTAGGGATGTGATACTTGTGGAACTTATCCTTGACTTTTTCCCAGGTGACTTCCTCATCAATCGGCCACATGGCTTTTGTATTTTCCCACCATATGGCAGCTGCGCCCTCAAGGTAATGGGTTGCAAATGGGACTTTATCATTTCCTTCAGTACGGGCAATCTCAAGCTTTTTCTCCATGGTCCGCAACCAATTGTCTGCATCCAATTGGTCAACAACCTGACTGAAACTGGGTGGATTGGTCCTCTGAAAATCTGACAGCTTTGAGTGGTGACCATTCTGATTTCCATTCTGTCCAACCATAGCTTGCACACTTCTCAATATTTCAATCAGATCATTGTTCCTTTTCTCCTCAAACATACGCAGAACTTGCTCGGTGGATGGAGGATCAGGTGGTGGAGGTGGTGGCTGAACGTTCGGCTCGGGAGAATATCCTGCCTGTCGTGCGGAACGACGAACAAGAGTTCTTGCGTGAACGTTGCTACTGCTGCCTCCCTGCGTCATCCTATTGAGTATTTTTCCCAAGGCAACGCAATCGAGATGAGAGACATCCAATAATAAAATTGGGGGAAAAGCCAGCAACAACTCTCAAAAAGACCAAAAAGAGCAAACAAAATACGACAATTAAAGTCCCAACATAATTATACATAGAATCATACATGATAATTAAACTACAAGGCTGGTTCCACTACTCTCATACATGAAGCATCATGACTCATACAACTACATCCGTACACCATCTAGATGATTGCGAATACTCAAAGATACTACTGCTCTGCTGGTGCTGCGGTGTCCTCCCCTGAAGCGGTCTCAGATCCCGAACTGACGTGGTTAACGGAAACCTCCAGGTTAAAGGTAACACGACGATGCTGCCTCGAGGGCTCTCCCTCAGGGGCAGGGGTAGGATGAAGCATCAGGGCTTCAGGGGTAGCAAGAAGTGAGACCCACTCGGCAGGAGCACTGAGAGGGTTCATGGCGGAGACGCCTGTGCTACTCAGGGGAGTAACCGGCGAAAGAGGAGAGCAAGAACTAACTAGGACATACGGGGTAAATCCCAGTGAGGACGGAGTAGTGGTGGATCTAGTAGTGACCAAGGTAGCGGCTAAAGCAGTACGGGCATGAGTCAGCTCTCGAGCCAGCTCGTGGATCATAGATAGCTAGCAGTGATATAACGAGCAAGATGGCTAGCAACACTATCAGACTCCAGGTCAACGAGGGGAAAACGGACACGACCGTTGTCGTGCAGAGATGGGTAGTAATAGAAACCTGGGTGGTGCTGCATTTGAACCTCGGTATAATGAAGCTCAACAAGGATCTCAAATGCGACAAACTGGACAGCCTGAGAAGCGGTGGAGGCGTAACCGCTCCGAGAAGTGCGAGTGTAAGAGCCGGAATCGGAACTGGTGCGCAGAGTAACCACTGCGTGATACTCATACACTAAGTCTGCTAGACGCTCCCGGTACACACGGTAGACTGGTTCGTCTCCGTGAGGGTACAGCCGACACCACACGTTGCGGAGAAGGTGCGGTGTGTACGGCATCAGCAGCAACTGGCACGGATACGGCACCGGAGCCATCTACACTCACAACCATTAGCAGGTTAGCATAACAATAATAATCAAATGACTAGAATGCAACAACCAGCTATAACTACTACCGGCACTCAATTTTTCTCGCACCTAGCGTCCAGTTAACACGTCGTAGTCTAGCGTGGCCTACAATCAGCATGGCTCTGATACCAATCGTTGTGGCACCCCGGCTCAGAGCGACTGGTTTACCCTGCATTGCCAGCCAGAGACCATGTCTTCTGGCAACACGCAACAAATTGGTACAGAAAACAACCGCTTTATTGATACTAGCGGAACAGAGTTCAAATTACAACAACGGTCGAGGCCAAGCGGCACACTCGGTGCGGCTGAACAATATGTGCATTATTTAGTGAACATAAAGGGGCCTCGATCCGAACAACTACGTGGCAGCAGAATAACGTCGTAGCAGAAGCTCCATATCATAGGGACACCGATGTGGACATGATCTAGACTCGAACAACGCTCCTTTCCAACGAGACTTTCTTGAAATCTGGCATGACACACTAGGTCAGTACAATGAATGTACTTGCAAGCTCACAACAAGCATAATCATAATGACAAACAATATCATGATATTTAGCCAATTATTAATGATGCAACACTATATGTCAACTTGCTATGATCATGCTCGAACGTCCCTCAGGAAAACTTACCAACCGTGATCATCCTCTGATCACAAACACCACCAATGTGGTAAAACACACCACCAACGTGGTAAGATACACCACCAACATGGTAAAACACACCACCAATGTGGTATTTAACAAAATGACTCGTGATCCTTACGGCGAACACAACCACGACCAATATCTGGTCCTAAATTCCGCGATGGCCTTTCTGCCATCCTTGACAATGCAAAGTTTACAATTTAGTGTGCAATTTTTATCATTCGTTGACTCATGGTGGGACCTACTACGAGGTGTCCTTAACCATGGACGCGGCTATCGATAGATTATACACTCTGCAGAGGTAGCACACTGGACCCACACCATGGAACCCATGGCCTCGCACTCCCATTCGGGTGGACCAACCGCATTCCGACGAAACCCCTCCATTGCCACAACACTCTCCCGGCCACTCCGACCCAAATCCACAACGGGCTGGTCCTGGGTGGCCCCGTGTCTACCAAAGACACCCTGGCCACCATCGCGGTCAAACTCCCACTCAGGGAAACTCCCACTCGGGGAAACTCCCACTAGGGGAAATCGGTACCATAATCTTATCAACGAGCACACAAGGTTAAGTCTGCTTGCCGGGCCAGGGCAATCACGACATAACCTTCCCTAGATGGAGGCACCGACTAGAGGCCGTGTCAATGGACCGAATCAAGGCCCCCCATAAAGGCAAATGCGGTTGCACTGGAAAGACTCGATTCAGCGGCACCATGACCCAGTCAACGGTGTATTCAAGTTGAGTTATTTTCAGTTTCAACTTTAAACTAACAATGACAGGTGTCATAGCATGCCATGAAATGCAAAATAACACATGTATCATAAAAATAACCGATGTCATATATGCACCAAGCATAACCATCAACAACTCACGTTACTCTACAGGTGACTCACAACTTAATCAAAATATTTTGCAACAAGTTCCATTGATTTCTTACGCAAGAAAGCAATTCCGATAACTTTTTCATATGCATAACAAAAGATTTCACTATCAACAATTCTTACTTTCTTTATCACTAAATTAAGTTCAAACTTTCTGTAAAACAAGGAATATGATTTAACAGAATATTTAATAGGATATTTTCTAACAAATTCTTATTAATTTTAGGAAGGCAAAAATATAGTTAAGATAACTATCATGCATAACAAAATTATTTCTAATATCACCTCAAATAAATCTTAACTTGCTTTATCCACTAAACTAGTTTCAACTATGAATCAAGCATAACAACTATTCAACATTTAACAGAATACAAACAACTCAATAATTATTTAAATGCATGGATTAATTATTTGATCCAAGTAAGAAAATCACAAATATTGAAATGGCATCATAAAAATGTTGCCGTGGCTTGCCTTAGTGCAGGTGAGGTTCACAAGCCTCCTGGTGATCCTCAACACAAGCCTCACCTTCTGAAAATAATTTTAAACACACAAGGAAAATATCAAGAACACTCCTGAAATTCACCAGAAATTCTAAACAGCTCAGAAAAATCTCATCTTTGGTGAGCTGTTAGATTTTCTTTCAAAGAACACAATGCAAAAATAATCAATTCATTTGGACTTCTGGTTAAAAAGTTATAACTGTTTGAGGTGTTTTGTAAATTCAAATGAATTTGAATAAAAAGAAAAAGACTGGGGGGGTGACGTCGAAGGCGTAAAAGCCAAGGGGTGCCACCACTCATACCGCTTCGTGCATGTACTGAGAGACTGATTAGCAGGCCCCACTAGTCGGGTGGGGGAAGAGGGAGAGAGAAACAGAGACGGCCGCGGCTTCGCCGGAGCTCTCGCCGGCGATGACGGCTCTTTGGACAAAACGAGAGGGAGGGATGGCAAGAGGAGGTCGAGGCGTACCTACCCATACCCGTAGCGTAGCTAGGGGTGGTCGGACGGCGTCAGAATCTTTCTCGCGGGCGGAGGCAGAACGGGGAGGTCATCAGAGTTGGGGAAGACGGCAAGCAGAGGCCGTTCCAGGGGCTCCAAGCGGGCGAGACGACCTCACCGGAGAGAGGCGGAGGCCCTAGAGAGGTCGCCCAGGCCTGGGAGGGGCTGGAGCTGCCGCGGACCAGAGGGGATCGCCGGCGAGCTTGATCTCGGGGACGGCAGCCCGAGGCCTGCCCGGCCGGGCTACGGCTTCCTACTCTACCATGCAGTGTGTGTGAGTGCTGTAGGATGCTCGGAAAGGGTGGGGAGGGGCTCTATATACAGGGGAGTGGCGAGGGTGCTTTGGGCTCCGCCGGTGGACACCTCTCCACGGCGCGCAGCGACGAGCGGTGTCAGTGAGAGGGGGAGAAGGCGACGGAGGTCACGCGGCCACTGTGGGCGAGCGGAGACGAGCACAGGGTCGAGGGGGTGACGACGAGCATAGTGCGCACGCACTGTTGGGCTGGCCGGACCTTGCCCGTGCTCGCTGCGGCGAGCTCCGGCGTCGGCGAGTGCCAGGGTGGAGTTAATGGTGTTGAGACGATGATGGTGGCGAGCTTTGGCTAGGTTTGGTAGGCGGGGGAAGCGAGCACACGCGAACAGAGCGCTCGGCGGCTCCCAGAGCGCGTCGACACGCATGCCTGGCATCGTGGACACGCGTGGTCACCGCGTGAACTCCCTCCACAGGCCGGCCTTCATCCAAAAACCATGTCTGACATGTTGTTCGTGGTGGTTTTTGAAGTTTACCACGGTTGGGTTTGGATCCAGGTGCAGTAGAGAAAGTTTTACAAATCTAGTAAGTTTCTGGATAGTAACTTTGAGGTGTGACTGTGGTCAAAAGGTTGGGAGTTTGAACCTGTGCTTTGGAGGCTAGCTTAGAGTTACTAAGGTAAATAAGCACAAGAATGATCAGGTCAAATGGAGCAAGTAAAATGGTAGTTGCTGTAGAAACCACCATTTCTATCCAGAATAGAAAATATTTTCTGTAGCAAAAATATCCCAAAAAGTGATGAAATATTTTTGCTCAGGGAGGTGCCCTAGGGTCTCTATAATATTTGTGAATTATCTCAGAATTTTCTGAGCCATAAAAATTAGGGTTGCTTTGGAGCAAACAGGTTTGGCTTAGGGTTTTAGAGAGAAATTGAATATTTTTCATTTAAGAAAAATATTCCAAAGGTTATTTTGAGGTGGATCAGAAGTGAAATGATGGTTTGGGAGAGAAATGAACACTTGGGTGAAAGCCAAGGATGCCCAAGTGTTTAAGTCCAAATGAAAAGATTCAAAAACTCCAAGTTTCATAAAATTTCAAATGAAAAGTCAAACAAATGAAAGAGGGCAAAAACCAGGCTGTCACATACATGCAAACTTGCTTAGGACGGCAGGGTAATACCGCATATAGGTAGGTATGGTGAAATCATCTGGAATAAGTTGGGTTCAAGGTTTTTGATCTACAAGCAGAATTCCCACTTAGTACAGGCGAAGGCTAGCAATTGGGTTGAGAAGCGTCCAGCTAGAGAGCAACAATGGTCATGAACATGCATTATGCATAAGTAACATTAGACACTAGCATGAGTAGGATATGAACACCATGAACATAAATATCATAGAGGCTATGTTGGTTTTGATTCAACTACATGCATGGACATGTGCCAAGTCAAGATCACTCGAACATTCAGAGGAGGGTACCATATCATCATCTCAATCACTTTAACGCAATGTTGATATACAAGATAAATCATTATCCACTCCTAACTACATATGCATGGCATGAGAAACTATAATCTCTAATTGTAATTGCAAACATGTTTAATCATAATTGGTTGAATCATGGATACTAGGTTAAACGTATTTACACAAACAGAACAAGTCAAGTTCATATCCGTTTCTCTCTGCCACGACCAGTTCATCGAATATCGTCATTATTGCCTTTCACTTGCACGACCGAACGATATGAAAATAATAATAGTGCAAGAGTGTCATGGACTAAGCTGGAATCTGCAAACATTTTATTCAACAGGAGAAGACAAGGTAAAATGGGCTCTTTATTAGATCCACAGTTATTCATATGAGAGCCACTCAACATTTTCATCATGGTCTTCTCCTCAGTACGACTTAAATAAAAAGAAAATAAATTCAGATAAACACACTGAAATATTTTTGGAGTTTTTGGTTTTCTTGAACAAGCAAATAAAAGGGAAAAGAAAAAACGAAGAAAAAAAATATTTACACGGGAAAGCTCCCAACAAGCAAAAGAAGAACAAGGAAATATTTTTGGGTTTTCTTTTCAATGCTAAAGCTAAGCATGCATAGAAAGTAAACTAACTACAACTATTTTTTTTGTTTTTCTAAGGTTTTTCAAACACACAAGAAGAAAGTAAGAAAATAAAATTAAGCATGGATAGTACAATGAAAAAGTGTGGACACCGACAAATGAAATAAGTGAACATGAATGCAATGTCGGTGGGAAACACATACTCCCCCAAGCTTAGGCTTTTGGCCTAACTTGGTAATCAATCAGAAGCTTGGATAGTAGTTGGGGTACTGAGGAGCGGGCATCCACTGATCCCACTGCTGAGGCTCTTCCTCCTCCTCTGCAGCCTGGTTATTCCGGTAGGCGATGATGTCCGCAGGCATAATCCTATATCCTCCCTTGGTAATAGGATCAAACAAAGCAGGAGCAGGCAATGGAATGATATCACGAGTTTCAATGATGAAAACCAAGTTATAAGGAATAGGGATGTTAGGGTAATCTCATGCAATAAAATGGTGGTGTTCCACGGCTGCGCGGTCTAGGTAAACCTTGGTCAAAGGGTAATCATGAAGGCGTATCTCAACATTGAAGTGAGCCGCCAAACGAGTAGCGAAAATCCCACTTTACCCTTGGACTTATTAATGTGGAGGCGATGTGCCACAATAGCTCCCAAGCTATAAGTGTTGTCGCCCTCTAGTGCACAACATAGAACAACAAGGTCTGGTGAACTGAGTGGACCCACCTTCTCTCTAGCAAGCAGGCATTTTGCAAAGAAAAGAGCAAAGCAATGAACAACCGGAAAATGCAAGCTAGCGGTAGTGATAGCTGACAGCCCTCTCTCATCTCCCATTGTTAAGGTACGGTAAAAGGCCTCAAACTCTGGTGGTCTAGGCTCAACTAAGCTCCCGTTATAAGGGATCATGCATTTGTTACAAAATTCAGTAAGTGGTATCTGACGGGTTTCGGCATATAAACTAAACTGCACCTCAGGGGGATTATTCCTAGGAAGGAAAGTAAAACTTTGAACAAAGATATTTGTGAGGAGATGATACTGTTCACATTCAGCAGCAATGAAGTCGGTGAGGCCGGCATTAGCAGCATATTGTGTGAACTCCTGAAGGATTCCAGCCTCTTCCATGAACTGGGTGTGCAGCCATTCGCACGGCCGTACTTCCACCAACCTCCGAGGATGGAGATCACTGTCAGAAGACTCCACAATAACTCCCTTGGAGTTCTTCTTAGAAGCAAACTTCCTAACGATATTCATCCTTTTCCTATGAACAAAAAATTTGAAATTTTTAGTCCACAAATTTTTCTCAACAAAACTTCACAAAATTGATAGCAATTACTCATAGGGATACATAGAGGCCATGGCAAGCATTCAAACTACTTAGAACTCTAAGAATTCAACATGCAAGCTCATCTACAGCAGCACCAAGAGTAGCTAATTATTCAAAATATAAACCACTAAAACAAAAACTAATTGGACAAACGGTGGAGTTACATACCAAGCAACAATCCCCCAAAACAGTTTCAGAAACGGAGCTTCGAGCAAAGAGATCAAGATCCGCGGATTTGAGAGCAAGAACTCGGGAGAGAGAGCAAAGGTGAATTTTTTCTGGAGGTAGGTGATGATGTGGTGTGAAGATATAAGTGAGAGGCCCACGTGGGGACCACAACCCACCAGGGCGCGCCTAGGGGTCCTGGCGCGCATAGGTGGGTTGTGCCCACCTGGTGCACCACCCTCTGATATTATTTGCACCAGAAATTCTTAAATATTCAGAAAAAATCATATTAAATTTTCAGTGCATTTCAAGTACTTTTATTTTTGGGTCATTTTTATTGCACAGAAGATTTAGAAAACAGACAAAACATGGCATTTTATTTTATTTAACTAATAAAAATAGAAAACAAAAGTTAGGTACAAAAGGTAGTGCTTACTTCATACCTCTCAAAAATGATTCATTAATAAGGTTGATCAAGTCTTATTAACAACCACTTTCGATTAGCATGAAACCGAAGAACTTTTGTAAATCACTAAGTTACCTCAATGGGGATATGAATGTCCCCAACAATAAGAATTTCATATTTATTTTTGACAGTAGGTAGAGGTATTTGAAAACTTCCAATAGTGGTTGTCAGAGATTTTCCAATAACATTAATACCATTCACTTGGAATTGTTTCTTCAGAAAGTGTACCGTATGCTCATTACCATTGATGTGAAAAGTGACCTTACTTTTATTGCAATCAATAACATCCCCTGCAGTATTCAAGAAGGGTCTACAAAGGATAATTGACATGTTGTCATCCTTGGGCATCTCAAGTATAACAAAGTCAGTCAAAATAGTAACATTAGCAACAACAACGGGCACATCCTCACAAATACCGATAGGTATGGTAGTTGATTTATCGTCCATTTGCAAAGATATTACTGTAGGTCTGAGTTTATTCAAATCAAGTCTTTTCTATAAAGAGAAAGGCATAACACTAACACCAACTCCTAAATCACACAAAGCAGTTTTCACATAATTCCTTTTGATAGAGCGAAGTATAGTTGGTATTCCTGGATCTCCAAGTTTTTTAGCTACTCCATCTTTAAAAGTATAATTAGCAAGCATAGTGGAGATTTCAGCTTCCGATATTTTTCTTTTATATACTCCATCTTTAAAAGTATAACATTTGCATTGAAGTGATCTCATTTTCTAATGTAGTTTTCAAACTCATAAAGCATTGGCTAGGGTGCATATTGTGAGGATTGTCATTATCATTAAACTTCATTAGAGAATTTACCTCTACCACCTTAGGTAGTGGTGGTGTATTGAGCCCATGTATTTGTTCAGTAGGAGGTAAAATTTTAACATCCTCAACTTAAATACCTTTTTCCTTCATAGATTTCTTTGCCTATTGCATATCTTCAGGACTAAGATATAATATACCCCTCTTCTTTGGAGTGGGTTTAACCGGTTGCTCAGGAAGAGTCCAATCATCATAATGTTTCAATATATTATTCAATAATTCTTTAGCTTGCCCAATAGTTCATTCCCTGAAAACACAACCAGCACAACTATCTAGGAAATCCCTAGAAGCATCAGTTAGTCCATTATGGAAGATATCAAGTATTTCATTTTTCTTAAGAGGATGATTAGGCAAAACATTAAGTAACTGGCAAAGCCTCTCCCAAGCTTGTGGGAGACTCTCTTCTTTAATTTGCACAGAGTTAAATATTTCTTGCAAGGCAGCTTGTTTCTTATGAGCATGGAAATATTTTTCAAAGAAGTAATAAATCATATCCTGGGGACTACGCACACAACCAGGAGCAAGAGTATTGTACCAAGCTTTAGCATCACCCTTTAATGAGAACGGAAACAATTTGAGAATAAAGTAATAACGAGTTTTCTCATCATGAGTAAAAAGGGTGGCTATGTCATTCAACTTAGTAAGATGTGCCACAACAACTTCAGTTTCATAACCATGGAAAGGATCAAATTCAATGAAAGTAATTAACTCTGGGTTGACAGAGAATTCATAATCATTATCATTAATAAAGATAGGTGAAGTAGCAAACTTAGGATCATATTGCATTCTAGCATTCAGAGATTTTTCTGTATACTTGCATAATAATTCCTCTAGATCATCTCTATCCCTACAAGCAAGAATATCTCCAGTGGTCTCCTCATTCATAACATAACCTTCCGGTACCTTAGGAATTCATATCTAGGAAGGCTAGTTCTAGTAGGTGTTTCAGGAGTTTCAGTTTCAAGCTCATCATCAGATTCAACAACATCATGTTGTATTACTCTAGCAATTTGTTCATCAAGAAAATCACCAAGTGGCACATCATTATCATCAAGCAAGGTACTAGCATTATCCATAGAGGAAGTAGCATCATCAATAACGTGCGACATATCAAAAATGATAGCAGGTGGTGGTGTTGCAAGTTTACTTAAAACAGAAGGTGAATCTAAACCAGAACTGGATGGCAGTTCATCACCTCCCCTCGTCTTAGAGGGATAAATCTTAGTCTTAGCATCCTTAAGATTCTTCATAGTGATAAATTGATAATAATCCCAAGTGACTCAACAAATATAGCTATGCTTCCTGGCAATGGCGCCAGAAAAAGGTCTTGATAACCCAAAAGTATAGGGGATCGCAACAGTTTTCGAGGGTAGAGTATTCAACACAAATTTATAGATTCGACACAAGGGGATCCAGAGAATATTTGAAGGTATTAGCAGCTGAGTTGTCAATTCAACCACACCTGGAGATTAATTATCTGCAGCAACATGATCAGTATCAAAGTAATATGATCGTTTTGATAGTAGTGACAGTAGTAACGGTAACGGCAACGGTGATAGCAGTAGTTTTGTAGCAAGTGCAATAGTAACGATAGCAATGGTAACTTAGCAAGAGCAATATAAGATAAATTCGTAGGCATTGGATCGATGACTTGTTGGATGATATTCATCATGAGACATTTATAACCTAGGGCGATACGGCACTAGCTCCAGTTCATCAATAATGTAGGCATGTATTCCGTAAATAGTCATATGTGCTTATGGAAAGAACTTGCATGACATCTTTTGTCCTACCCTCTCATGGCAGTGGGTTCCTATTGGAAACTAAGGGATATTAAGGCCTCATTTTAATAGAGAACCGGAACAAAGCATTAACACACGGTGAATACATGAACTCCTCAAACTACGGTCATCACCGGGAGTGGTCCCAACTATTGTCACTTCGGGGTTGCCGGATCATAACACGTAGTAGGTGACTATAACTTGCAAGATAGGATCTAGAACATGGATATAATGGTGATAACATAAACGGTTCAGATCTGAAATCATAGCACCCGGGCCCAAAGTGACAAGCATTAAGCATGGAAAAGTCATAGCAACATCAATCTTAGAACGCAGTGGATACTAGGGATCAGGCCCTAACAAAACTAACTCGATTATATGATGAATCTCATCCAACTCCTCACCGACCAGCGAGCCTACGAAGGAATTACTCACTCCTGGTGGGGAGCATCATGGAATTGGTGATGGAGAAGGGTTGGTGATGACGAAGAACGAAGACCCCCCCTCTCCGGAGCCCCAAACAGACTCCAGATCTAGCCTCCCGATGAAGAACAGGAGGTGACGGCGGCTCCGTCTCGTGGATCGCGATAATTCTTTCTCGCTGATTTTTTCTCTCTGAAAAATAGGATTTTATAGCGTCGGTTTCAGGGTCTGCAGGGCCACTAGGTGGGGACAACCCACCTGGGCACGCCAGGAAGGGGGGCGCCCTGGTGGGTTGTGCCCACCCAGGTCCCCCCTCCGATGGATCTTGGCTCCAGAAATTCTTATTTATTGTATAAAAAATCCTTGCAAAGTTTCATCCATTCCGAGAACTTTTATTTCTGCATAGAAACAACACCATGGTAGTTCTGCTGAAAACAGCATCAGTCCGGGGTTAGTTTCATTCAAATCATGCAAATTAGAGTCCAAAACAAGGGGAAAAGCGTTAGGAAAAGTAGATACGTTGGAGACGTATCAGCACTTCCCTTGGCTTGTGCCAAGCTTGGGGGAGGTGCCCCGATATCATATCACCATCACATCTTTACCTTTATCATTTTTCTTAGTTCGATCCTTTTGGCTATATCTTGATCTAGTACAGTAAACGTTTTTAGTATGATCTAGTTTTGAGTTTTTCTTTGAGATCTATCTATGTAATCGAGTCCATGAGTTATATAATAAAGAGTAGTTTTGAGTTGAGGGCTTTGCTTTCTTGCTATGATCTTGAGGGAATAAGAAAAAGAAAGAAAGAAAAAGTAATAAAAAGATCATATAATGATCTTATGGAGAGTGATGACTTCACATATAAAGAGTATGATGAATAAAAATTGTTAAGGGTTGAAAAACATAGTTTTGGTCACTGTTGCAATTAATAGGAAGTAATAAAGAAAGAGAGGCTTCACATATAAATATACTATCTTGGACATCTTTTGTAATTGTGAGCACTCATTAAAATATGACATGCTAAAAGGTTGATGCTGGACAAGGAAGACAACATAATGGGTTATGTTTTATTATATTCGAATAGAAGTTATATTGTCATGGATCCTCCAACATGTTGAGCTTCCTTTCCCTCTTATGTTACCCAAATCTTTTGCACCAAGTAGAGATACTACTTGTGCATCCAAACATCCCTTAAACCAGTTTTGCCATGAGAGTCCACCATACCTACCTATGGATTGAGTAAGATCCTTCAAGTAAGTTGTCATCGGTGCATGCAATAAAAAATTCTCTCTAAATATGTATGATCTATTAGTGCAAAGAAAATAAGCTTTATACGAACTTGTGATATGGAAGAAATAAAAGTGACGGACTGCATAATAAATTTCTTTATCACAAGCGAAAATATAAAGTGACATTCTTTTGCATTAAGATTTTGTGCATTCAACCATAAAAGTGCATGACAACCTCTGCTTCCCTCTATGAAGGGCCTATCTTTTACTTTTATCTTCTACTTCTATACAAGAGTCATGGTGATCTTCACCTTTCCTTTTTTATACTTTTTCTTTTTGGCAAGCACTATGTGTTGGAGAAAGATCCAGATATATATCCACTCGGATGTAGGTTTTCATAAAGTATTATTGTTGACATTACCCTTGAGGTAAAAGGTTGGTGGCGAAAATATAAGCCCATATCTTTCTCTATGTACGATTGAGGCTTTGAACCCATAAGTATCGCGTGAGTGTTAGCAATTATAAAAGACTAAGAGATGGTTGAGTATGTGGACTTGCTATACAAAAGCTCTTCCATTAACTCTTTCCGATATTATGATAAATTGCAATTGCTTCAATGACTAAGATCATAGTTTGTTGGTTTTCAATAAAGTTTCTGATTCATACTTTACCTTGTGAATCAATTGTTACTTTGACATAAGAAATTATATGACAATATATGTTGTTGTTCTAAAGATGATCATGATGCCCTCATGTCCGTATTTTATTTTATCGACACCTCTATCTCTAAACATGTCGACATATTTTTTGATTTCGGCTTTCGCTTGAGGACAAGCGAGGTCTAAGCTTGGGGGAGTTGATACTTCCATTTTGCATCATGCTTTTATATTGATATTTATTGCCTTATGGGCTGTTATTACACATTATGGTACAATACTTATGCTTTTTATCTCTTATTTTACAAGATTTATATGAAGAGGGAGAATGTCGGCAGCTAGAATCCTGGAGTGGAAAAGGAGAAAATCTAATAGACCTATTCTAAACAACTCCAAAAGTCCTGAAACTTTACCGAGAATTATTTTGGAATATATAAAAAATATTGGGCGAAGAAAGCACCTGAGGGGACCCACCAGGCAGCCACAAGGGTGGGGGCACGCCCTACCCCTGGGCGCGCCCCCTGCCTTGTGGGCCAGCTGGCAGGCCCCTGCTATATGAAAAGTTTTGACCTAGAAAAATAAAGAGGAAGCTTTCGGGACGAAGCGCCACCGTCGCGTGGCGGAACTTGGGCAGAACCAATCTAGGGCTCCGGCGGAGCTGTTCTGCCGGGGAAACTTCCCTCCCAGAGGGGGAAACATCGTCATTGTCATCACCAACGATCCTCTCATCGAGAGGGGGTCAATCTCCATCAACATGTTCACCAGCACCATCTCCTCTCAAACCCTAGTTCATCTCTTGTATCCGATCTTTGTCTCAAAACCTCATATTGTTACCTGCGGGTTACTAGTAGTGTTGATTACTCCTTGTAGTTAATGCTAGTTGGTTTATTCGGTGGAAGATCATATGTTCATATTCTTAATGATAATTAATACTCCTATGATTATGAACATGAATATGCTTTGTGAGTAGTTACGTTTGTTCCTGAGGACATGGGAGAAGTCTTGTTATAAGTAATCATGTGAATTAGGTATTTGTTCGATATTTTGATGAGATGTATGTTGTCTCTCCTCTAGTGGTGTTATGTGAATGCCGACTACATGACACTGAGTACTTTGCTTTATATAAGATTTTTTCCAGGCTTGTCCTTTGCTACAAAAAGGATTGGGCCACCTTGCTGCACCTTAGTTACTCTTGTTACTTGTTACCCGTTATGAATTATCTTATCACACAACTATCAGTTACTGATAATTTCAGTGCTTGCAGAGAACTGCTTGTCATTTGCTTCTGCTCCTCGTTGGGTTCGACACTCTTACTTATCGAAAGGACTACAATAGATCCCCTATGCTTGTGGGTCATCACTTCCCACATATTCCACGAAGATCTTTTATCGGTTGAACCTTTATGACAACATACGTAATTCCCTTTGTCTGTCAGTATGTTACTTGCACGAGATTCGATCGTCAATATCTCTATACCTAGTTTAATCTCGTTACCGGCAAGTGATAACCCACAAGTATAGGGGACCACAACAGTTTTCGAGGGTAGAGTATTCAACCCAAATTTATTGATTCGACACAAGGGGAGCCAAAGAATATTCTCGAGTATTACCAGCTGAGTTGTCAATTCAACCACACCTGAAAGACTTAATATCTGCAGCAAAATATTTAGTAGCAACGTAGTATGGAAGTAACGATAACAGTGGCAAAAGTAACAGTAGCAGTTTCGTAGCAATTGTAACAGTAGAAGCGGAAAAGTAATGAAGCAAATATCAATATGTGAAAAGCTCATAGGCAATGGATCAATTGTGGATAATTATGTCAGATGGAATTCATCATGCACCAGTTATAACATAGGGTGACACGGAACTAGATCCAATTCATCAATATAATGTATGCATGTATTCCGAATATAGTCATACGTGCTTATGGAAAAGAACTTGCATGAAATCTTTTGTCCTACCCTCCCATGGAAGCGGGATACTAATGAAAAAACTAAGGGATATTAAGGCCTTCTTCTAATAGAGTACCGGACCAAAGCATTAGCACTTAGTGAATACATGAACTCCTCAAACTACAGTCATCACCAGGAGTGGTCCCGACTATTGTCACTCCGGGGTTGCCAGATCATAACACGTAGTAGGTGACTATAACTTGCAATATCGAATCAAGAACACAAATATATTCCTGAAAATATAATAGGTCCAGATCTGAAATCATGGCACTCGGGCCCTAGTGACAAGCATTAGGCATAGCAAAGTCATAGCAACATCAATCTTAGAACAGAGTGGATACTAGGGATCAAACCCTAACAAAACTAACTCGATTACATGGTAAATCTCATCCAACCCATCACGGTCCAGCAAGCCTACGATGAGATTACTCACGCACGGGAGTGAGCATCATGAAATTGGTGATGGAGGATGGTCGATGATAACGATGGCAATGGATTCCCCTCTCTGGAGCCCCAAACGGACTCCAGATCTGCCCTCCCTGAGGAAGAACAGGGCTTGGCGGCGGCTGCGTATCGTAAAACGTGATGAATCCTTCTCTCTGATTTTTTCTCCCTGAACGTGAATATATGGAGTTGGAGTTGAGGTTGGTGGAGGTCCAGGGGGCCCACAAGGATGGGTGCGCGCCCCCCACCCTTGTGGCCAAGGTGTGGGCCCCCTTCACTTGATTCTTTCGCCAATATTTTTTTATTAATTCCAAAACTAATCTCTGTGAATTTTCAGGACATTCCGAAAACTTTTATTTGTGCACAAAAATAACACCATGGCAATTCTGTTGAAAATAGCATTAGTCCGGATTAGTTCCATTCAAATCATGCAAATTAGAGTCCAAAACAAGGGCAAAAGAGTTTGGAAAAGTAGATACGACGGAGGCGTATCAACTCCCGCAAGCTTAACCCATTGCCTGTACTCAAGCAATTCAGTTGATAAACTGAAAGTGATAAAGAAAATCTTTTACAAACTCTGTTTGATCTTGTTGTTGCAAATATGTAAAGCCAGCATTCAAGTTTTCAGCCAAGATTATGAACTAACCATATCCACAATAACTTTTAGGTCTCACATTTACCTATATCAATGGCATAATTAACTAGCAAGCAATAATAAAAAAATCTCGAATGACAACACTTTCTCAAAACAATCATGATATGATATAACAAGATGGTATCTCGCTAGCCCTTTCTGAGACCGCAAAACATAAATGCAGAGCACCTCTGAAGATCAAGGATTGACTAGACATTGTAATTCGTGGTAAAAGAGATCCAGTCACAGTCATACTCAATATAAATTAATAGGAATGCATACAAATGATAGTGGTGCTCTATAATTGGTGCTTTTTATTAGAGGATGATGACTCAGCAATAAAAGTAAATAGATAGGCCCTTCACAGAGGGAAGCAGGGATTTGTAGAGGTGCCAGAGCTCGAGTTTTGAAATAGTGATAAATAATATTTTGAGTGGCATGCTTTCATTGTCAACATGACAACTAAGAAATCCCGGTATATTCCATGCTTCATACATTCTAGACGGTTCCCAAACAGAATGGTAAAGTTTATACACCCCCACCACCAACAAGCACACTCCACGGCTAGTCCGAAACAATGGGTACCGTCCAACTAACAACAATCATGGGGGAGTTTTGTTTGCAATTATTTTGATTTGATTTGAGCACGGGACTGGGCATCTCGGTTACCAACCATTTTCTCGTGAATGAGGAGCGGAGTCCACTCATCGTGAGAATAACCCACCTAGCATGGAAGATATTGACAACCCTAGTTGGTACATGAGCGATTCGAGCATACAAAATAGATTATCATTTGAAGGTTTAGAGTTTGGCACATGCAAATTTACTTAGAACGGCAGGTAAATACCGCATATAGGTAGGTATGGTGGACTCATATGGAACAACTTTGGGGTTTATGGACGTGGATGCACAAGAAGTATTCCCGCTTAGTACAAGTGAAGGCTAGAAAAAGACTAGGAAGTGACCAACTAGAGAGTGACAACAGTCATAAACATGCATTGAG
The DNA here is from genome assembly GCF_018294505.1 of Triticum aestivum. Lineage (NCBI taxonomy): Eukaryota > Viridiplantae > Streptophyta > Magnoliopsida > Poales > Poaceae > Triticum > Triticum aestivum. The sequence goes on along the minus strand of NC_057800.1, from coordinate 385,309,506 downwards.
ATTAACCAACATTGAATGCAAGCATGAGTAGAATATAAGTAACCATCACTACAAGAAATCTGGTAATACGTGACGGTTTTATTCCGTCACGAAGGAGTCAAAAACTGTCATGCGTGCCTATCCTTGACGGATCTAAAATCCGTCATGTATATCACGTCATAATTTGACATCGTACCTTCCATGACATCATACCTTCCATGACGGTTCTTGGCCGTCATGGATCTGCCCCAGGCCCGCCCAGCCCAAACCGATGCCACATAGGATTCACACGTGGCTGCCAACCTGGACAATGTTTTTTGTCACAGAAACCGTCATGGATTTATGCACAATCTAAATTTAGTCCAGCCCATCAATCCATTTCTTTTGGCCAAATATTAACCCAATAAACATTTTAGCATAATGTGTCACACAAATCATAATGCCAATTTTGACCCAAGACAAAGCATTTCTAAAAAATCATTCAATATGCAGCCATTTGTGAGTATCCACAACATAGCCGTTGAAAAAAATACACTATGAAACTATAATTGGCAGCATAGTTTCACAAAATACTACACAGCTAGGTTAAGAATAAGTACAATCCAATTTACATCAACAGAACATAAAGTATTGAGGTTATTCAGGTTCTTGCAAATCCGCCCTCCCCTCCAAATGGCAACTATCATGTGTAGCGGATTGCGATGAGTAGCACCAAGTAGTCCACCACCCAAATATACCTAACATGTTTACAAGAACATTAGATATTTGTATACAGGAATAGATTGTAGAAATAAGAGAATTACACAAAATGTAAAAAAATAAATTACAAGTTGTCCAACATTATTAAATCTTATAGTGCCTACAAATGAGAAAAGAAGTATCTACTATAAACAGAATAAACATGAGGTTTCTTAAAATTATTCCAAATAAAAGTGTGTCAAATAATGTTTAACCAAATTAGCCTATAAGTGAGAAAATAATAGAACAGACATCACATAACTCCAAGTACTATAGCATCAATAGTTGAGACCATATAACTCCACCAACAAAATGGCATCACTAACAAACAACATCAACAACAAAAAATGGCATCACTAGCAACAACAATTGACACATGAACATTTGAAGTTTACGCTGGCCAGGTCGACGACCAGTAGGATGAAGCTCAATGTTTATTTTCACAAGTACATATGCATTTTATTTTTTGGCAATTACAAGTAAATATGCTTGTAGGAACGTCATGATTGTACTACCTAATTAGGCAAGTGTGTCCGATTAGGGAGGACTTGTGTGTCCCATCCGTGTGTTGATAGAGATTGGACAATACTTATATTGTGTTTTCGTTGCTATGTTGACGACTAATGTAACATCTAAAGGTCTAATTATCCACAGGGCACTGCTGATACCAGGTTATAGACAGATGACACAAACATGATGAAGGTTCATAAAAACAAAAAAAACTTTCATATATATTGTCCTACTGTAAACTATGAAGCACCAATACGGTGATACAGGGACACGAGATACAACAATTTGTAAAAACAGCAATACGACAATACAACGAGTATATACAAATAATTAATAAAATGCCTTGCAATAAAGACAATGAATTATTCAATGCGTGAGGTGAGATAAAATACTGCCACATTTGTTTCCCCAACCAAGTCCTTAATGACTGAATACATAACAGCAACACATAACAGTAACTGTCCCACAAATTGCAGATGCATCCGTATGTCACTCCCTAAGCTAGCACATCAACATGAGTGGGTCACCATCAGCAAGAAACATCAATAATCAAAGTTGAATAGAAGATACAAGCTAATGCAAAACAAAAAGCATCAGCAGTCAGTGCCCAGCAGCTCAGCACCTAGCAAGCAAGCACATACGTAGTATGGAAGCAACAAAAAATGTGTTAGATCTTGCATGGAAAAAGATTTACCAGTCGAACACAAGCTGCTTCTTCTCTTGTAGTTGTAGGATGCGCTGTTCAACTGTGCCCTTGATCACAAACCACGTGCTTTTGGGCCAAATGATATGATAAGTCACACAAAGGAGGTATAATTAAGTGTCCATTTTCTTGTTCTTTTTTACATTCAATGTCTATTTTCATTAGCATAGATAATTAACTCAAGGGCTGGTAATTACCTAATAGGCTTGAATTGTCCGACTCGATGGATTCTCTTGGCTCTCGACTGATGGATTCCGCCAAGGATCCATCAAGAAAACCTACACGCAAGCACACATGTATTGGAGCAGTTGCAAGCACGCGCCTAGTGGACCGGACAACTAGGATAGGTAGCAACACGAGACGACCGGTGGACAGCAAGTATTGGGAAGATGTTACCTTGTTGGGAAGTGGTGATGGGCGGCGGTGGCGATGCGATGATTCCACCGAGCGGCAAGGCGATTCTAGGCGGCATGCAGCGGTGCCGGTGAGGTGATTCCATGCAGCAGGAAGGCAATTAAGGCCACGACGGCGGCGACACGGTCAGGCGGTCCACCTTCGATAAAATATGCTGCTCTGGTCAATCGAACGAATATGCAGAGGACCCGCCGAAACAGATCGAGGAGAGGAAGAGAGGACGAGATCAAGGAGAGGGAGGGAGAATAGGATCGAGGAGGAGGTAGAGATGAGGTGGCGGCGTCATAGGGAGAGACAGATTGGGGAAGGGAGTGTTAGGGTTAGGTTTTATACGGGGAAAGGTCTGGGCAGGCTTTAGTGGGCTTGCGCGTTGTACTAGACCATTCCATGACGGTTTTCAGAACTGTCAACAGAAATCATCATGTATTAACAGGTTTCTTGTAGTGCATGAACATAAATATTGTGGAGGTTATCTTGATTTTGTTTCAACTACATGTGTGAACATGTGCCAAGTCAAGCCACTCAAATCATTCAAAGGAGGATACCATCCTATCATACTACAGCACAACCATTTTAATTCTTATGTTGGCACGCAAGGTAAACCATTATAAACTCCTAGCTAATTAAGCATGGCATGAGTAACTATAATATCTAATTATCATTGCAAACATGTTTCATTCATAATAGGCTGAATCAGTAATGATGAACTAATCATATTTACAAAAACAAGATACGTCGAGTTCATACCAGCTTTTCCTCATCTCGATCATTTCATCATATATCATCATTATTGCCTTTCACTTGCACGACCGAACGGTGTGGATAATAATAATAGTGCATGTGCATTGGACTAAGTTGGAATCTGCAAACATTTATTTGAAAGAGAAGACAAGGTAATATGGGCTCTTTGTTAGATCAACAATAATGCATATGGGAGCCACTCAACTTTTTCACCGCGGTCTTCTCCTCTCTACCCCCAAAGAAAAGAAAAGAATTTCAAAGAAACACACTGAAATGTTTTTGGAGTTATTGTTTTTCTGAAGAAAGAGAAACAAGAATGAGAAAAACTATTTACACGGGAAAGCTCCCAACAAGCAAAAGAAGAACGAGAAATCTTTTTGGGTTTTCTTTTAATATTACAACTAAGCATGCATAGAAATTAAACTAACTACAACTATTTTTTGGTTTTTCTGAAGGTTTATCAGACACACAAGAAGAACGCAAGAAAAAGAAATAAACTAGTATGGATAATACAAAAAACCAACATAGGATACTATTTTTGTCTTTATTTAATCTAAATAACATAAAGTAAAAGGTGGGTACAAAGAGTTGTGCCTTCGAAATTCATCCATCTCATGCCCATCAAAAGGAATCCATTAACAAGGTTGATCAAGTCTTATTAATAAACTTCTTCGGAGTGACATGAAACCGGAGAACTTTCAAATAACACTAGGTTACCTTAACGGGGATATGCATCTCCCCAACAATACGAATATCATATTTCTTTTTGATAGTAGGAAGAGGGAATTCAAAACCTCCAATAGTAATAGTTGAAATTTTTCCAATAGAATTCATACTATGAAGTTGAGGTTGTTTCTTTGAAAAGTGCACCATATGCTCATTACCATTAATATGAAAAGTGACATTGCCTTTGTTGCAATCAATAACAGCCCCTGCAGTATTCAAAAAGGGTCTACCAAGTATGATCGACATACCGTCATCCACGGGAATATCAAGAATAAAAAAGTCCGTTAAAATAGTAATGTTTGCAACCACAACAGGCACATCCTCACAAATACCGACAGGCATAGCAATTGATTTATCAGCCATTTGCAAAGAAATTTCAGTAGGTGTCAGCTTATTCAATTCAAGTCTATGATACAAAGAGAAAGGCATAACACTAACATCGTCTCCAAGATCACATAAAGCAGTTTTAACATAGTTTATTTTAATGGAGCATGGTATAGTTGGTACTCCTGGATCTCCAAGTTTCTTTGGTATTCCACACTTAAAAGTATAATTAGCAAGCATGGTGGAAATTTCAGCTTCTGTATCTTTCTTTTATGAGTAACAATATCTTTCATATATTTAGCATAAGGAGGCATTTTAAGCATATCAGTCAAACGCATACGCAAAAAGATAGGTTAATCATTTCAGAAAAGCGCTCAAAATCCTCATCATCCTTTTTCTTGGATGACTTAGGAGGAAAGGGCATGGGTTTCTGAACCCATGGTTCTCTTTCTTTACCATGCTTCCTAGAAACAAAGTCTCTCTTATCATAACGTTGATTCTTTGATTGTGGGTTATCAAGATCAACAACAGGTTCAATCTCTACATTATTATCATTACTAGGTTGAGCATCAACATGAACATCATCATTAACATTAGCACTAGGTTCATGTTCATTACTAGATTGTCTCTCAGCATCAGAAATAGAAATATCATTGGGATTCTCAGGTGTATCAGGTTCACTAGCATGCAAAGTCCTATTAGTTTTTTTATTAGAAGGACTAGGTGCATCAGTATTAATTCTCTAAGAATCTTGCTCAACTCTCTTAGGATGGCCCTCGGGATACAAAGGTTCATAGGTCATTATACCACCTCTAGTCATAACCCTAACATCATTATCATTATTCTTACTATTCAACTCATTAAGAAAATCATCCGGAGCCTTAAGTACTTGTTCTACTTGAGTCGTAACCATGGAAGCATGTTTACTAATAAGCTTAAGATCATTAACAATTCTACTCATATAATCACTCAAGTGGTCAAGCATGTAAGCATTACATTTCAATTGTGTACCAACATAAGCATTGAAATTTTCTTGTTTAACAGTAAAATTATCAAACTCATCCAAGCATTGACTAGCAGACTTACTATGAGGAATATCACCTTCATCAAATCTACGGAGAGAGTTTACCTCTACTACCCGTGTCGGGTTATCAAGACCATGTATTTCTTCAATAGGTGGTAGATTCTTAACATCTTCAGCTTTAATACCTTTATCTTTCATAGATTTCTTTGCCTCTTGCATATCTTCAGGACTGAGAAACAAAATACCCGTTTTCTTCGGAGTTGTCTTAGGAGTTGGTTCAGGAAGTGTCCAATCATTATCATTACTCAATATATTATTCAATAGCAATTCAGCTTGCTCAATAGTCCTTTCCCTAAAAACACAACCAACACAACTATCCAGGTGGTCTCTGGAAGCATCGGTTAGTCCATTATAAAAGATATCAAGTATTTCATTTTTCTTGAGAGGATGATCAGGCAAAGCATTAAGTAATTGGAGAAGCCTCTGCCGGTGCAAAATTGGCAGATCTCGGGTAGGAGGTCCCAAGCTGTGTATCTGACGATCAATGGTAACAAGGGACGCAAGGGACACAATGTTTTACCCAGGTTCGGGCCCTCTTAAAGGAGGTAAAACCCTATGTCCTGCTTGATTATATTCTAGGAGTATACGGGTTACAAGAATTGATCTACCTTGAGATCGTAATGGCTAAACCCTAGATGTCTAGCCTATGATTATTCTGATAGCCTCTATAGATTATACCCTCCGATTTATATATACACTGGACGGACCTAGGGTTGTACAGAGTCAGTTTGCAGGGGAAGGTAACGACAGATCCGGACACAAAACTTGCCATCCACGCATATAGGAGTCCTATCCGGACATGGGGGATACTCTTCTGCTTTATCCTTACGACCCATCAGTCCGGCCCATATTAAATAGTCCGGACACCCTCGGACCCCCTAATCGAGGACTCCCTCAGTAGCCCCTGAACCAGTCTTCGATGACGATGTGTTCGGCACGCAGATTATCTTCGGAATTGCAAGGCGGGTTCCTCCTCCTGAATATTTTAAGTCAGCTTCCTGCATAAAGAAGTTGTGTCCGACTCTGCATAATAAATACAACCCTTAGCCATGAAGGCAAAACAGGAACAATTTCTTTTACTGACAACTTTTTCGATGAAGTTTTGAACCGTTTTCATGCTTCCCGTTTAGCGTTTTGAGGCTTAGCCTCTATTGGAACGTCTTGTCAAAACAGATATCGTGCCCGCCCATTACGGGATTTTCATCAATATGGTTTGGGTATCCCAACCGTGCCTTAACGCATGATCTCGTTGGGAACAGGCGAGGTTTACGGCTTGAGAGGGGGGCGTTTGATATTTTTGCTGCCTATAAGAGTGTGAAAATCCCTTCTCTTTTTTCCCATGCCTTCCTCTAGCTTCTATCTTCCCGTCTTCGAGCTCCAGCGCCAAACAACTCTGGTTTTTCCAACCACTGCCACCCTCCCCAGCAATGGCTGGATCCGGTTCCAAGGGAAAGTGGGAGACCTCCTCCGTCACCGCTAAGGACATCCATGAGCTCCAGAGCACAGGCTATCTGTCCGTGCATATCGCGCACAGGCTCCCTAACAAAAATCGTGTCATCCCTACTCTGGAGCTGGGCGAGAGGGTCGTGTTCATCCCCCATTTCCTCCGAGGGCTAGGGTTTCCCGTCCACCCCTTCGCAGAGGTCTAATGTTTTTACTACGGGCTAGATTTCCACGATCTAGCCCCGAATTCCTTCCTCCACATATTGGTGTTCATCGTTGTGTGCGAGGCTCTTCTCCGCATCCTGCCACACTTTGGCTTATGGCTCAAGGTTTTCAGTCTGAAGCTGAAGGTGGTCGACGGACATCCTGTGGACTGTGGCTGGCCCATGGTAAGCAAGCTTCCCAATGCCGTCTGGCCCAAAGGGGCCTTTGTTGAGACTGTCAAGGTGTGGCAGAAGGAGTGGTTCTACATCACAGAACCCTGCGACGCCAAGTGGGCGGTCACGCCTGATTTAAGATCCAGATCCCCCACAAGACTTACCTCATGGACCGCCAAGGGCCTTGATTGGGGGTCCCAACTGGAGCTGCAGATGCTGCAGAAATGCATCTCCAACGTGTTGGGTTCGAACACTAGTATCACAAACGTGATTCAGGTGATGCTCTTCCGCCGCATCCTTCCCTGCCAACTCTGGGCCTCCCACAAACTATTATTGGAGGGGAACTCTCTGCCACCCAAAATGGCAGAGAGTGACACGCTGCCGCGAGCCCCCTCACCTATCACTATGGAGGATGCTGAAGTGTCGTCCCGAAGGACCTCTCCAAGCCGAGGGGGGCGAGCGAGGCCATCGAGAAGGCGTCCGAGTTTAATACCTCGGTCGCCGAAGACCTAGGGGGGACAGCCCCTATGACAACCGACGGCGGGGAGCCCCAACAATCCGAGGCCCAGCCGAACACCATCCCGAAGACCAACACGACTCTGGGATCAGGCGAGCAGCCCCCTTTGAAAGAGGGGGAGGAGCATCGGCTCCATCGGAGACCTCCACTAATCTGGAGGCACCCAACGCTCTGGAGGAAGCACTACAACGTGCTTCCATCATAGCGGAGCACCGCACCCTGATGGGTGTGGTGGTGGAGAAGATTCAGTCTGCCAAGAGCGGACTAAATGAAGCCTTTACCAGCCTACTGACAGGCTTTGAGGTATGCGACATAATGTTCTAAGAACTTTTCATATAGAGGAATATACATGTGCACAGACAATAGCCCCTGAGGCTCTATCCGGTTTTTAAAATAGACCGGACAGAGGATCCACATAGTATTCGGGAGAGCTAACATGCTGCTCTATTATTCTAACAGGCTTCCCTGTTGGCGGCAACCGCCCAGGCCACAGAAGTTTCCGAACTCAATCGGAAGCTTCAGGTGGCTGATGAAGAAATCGACCGTGTTAACAAGTGGTTCGATGAGACGCAAGGTATGTGTATAATGTTAATAACTTAGTTGTATATCAGAAGTGATATGGATATTGAGAGGTTAACTCATAGAATGTTTTGGATTTGTGAGCGTAGTTGATGCAGCCGAGGTCGAGACCCTCAAAGGCGCCCTTGCCCAGGCCAAAAAGGAGGTCGAGGCCAACAAGGCAGCCGCTGACAAAGCGGCTGCAGAACTGAAGACTGAGCAAGCTGCCCGCCGCCAACACGAAGCTCGGGTGGCCGAAGTCGAGCAGGAGCTGAAGGATGCGATGAGCAAATGCGAGACTTTGGAGGAGAAGACTTTGGCCCAAGTGTCTGAGCTTGCCAAGGCCCTTCAATATGCCAAAGAAGTGCGGGTCGAGTCCCGTAGTGCTCGCAAGGAGACCCATCAGGCGAGGCAGATAGCGGCTGGTAAGGCCATTCTTTTGAAGAGTATTTTTGGAGGCTAGAGGTATGCTTTGCTCACCCAAATATGGATTTCTCTAGGCCCATTTGCGGATCTTACGAAGAGTGTCGCCAATGTCGTGTAGTTCTTGCGAAACCAGGAGGGGAACCTGACCGAGAAGCTATTCTGGTCGCAATATCTCGCACGGGAACACCCGACACCTCTGAACGACCAGCTGAAGCAGCTGTTGGAGCTGCATAGGGTGGCAGACTTGGCCATGAAGGATCTAATAGTCTAGCTCTGGCCGGCCGAACCAATTCCCAGCAACTATTTTGGTTTGGTAAAGTGGCTCGTCGACGCGTGGCCTCTAATTAATGCTATAAAGCGTTTGGTCCGCATAGAGGGTGTCTGGGTGGCCTTCACCCTCGTCAAGATGCAATGGGCGAAGATGAAGGCCACCAAAGTGGCGACCGCAGGCCCGCCTAAAAGCAATGATCATCGGAAGCCGGAGAGGTACTTCGACGACGTCCTAGAAGAGGCCCGAATAGTAGAGGACCAATGTTCGAAGGATGTAATATTTGATTAGATGTGTTCGGGTTGTAAAAACTATGATATGAACCCATGCTTGTTATATATCTATGTTCGCCTTTTGTTTCGAGCGTTTTTTCCTCCTATGCGGCCGTTTTATTGCTATATTGCTGAAAGTTGCCAGTCGTTGGCTTCGGGCCCCATGTAGATGCTATAGGGGTGTTCGACATAATGCATGACCACACTTTATCCAACGTCTTGGTCCATAGAGGAGGTGTCCGTGGGGTGAACCAGGCAATCAGACTTTGCGGCTTTATTACTTTCACTTAGCCATAGGAGTTTGACTATAGAGCTAAGTACTAGCCTCTGGTGCGTGTGCGGCTATCCGGACTATGGTACCTTTTCCACGCAGCTAGACGAAGACCAGCCCCTCGTATAACACGGAGTGAATCGCAAACGATTTGTAGTATAAGACTAAGTCGTCGAATCGCCGACCAGCTCTCGCCTATCATGACAGTCAGTTTTCGGCTTTCTGTACTGAGGTACTTGACTAGACGACCAGAAATACAATCACAGTAGTTCTCCCTTTACTACCTTAGCTGAATGAGCAGAACGTAAGGTGGTAACCACAGGAGCCAGGCAACCCAACTATAGACCAAAGACATGATTCAGAGCTAATGCATATAATGCAATATTCGGGACGCCGAAGAGTTCCTTATGGGTGTTCGGACCTTGAGATGTGCAGGGCCGAGTACAACCACTGATGTTAAGGCCAGATTAAAGCACATATGGCAGTCTGAACTGGGGAGGGAATACATGTGATAATAGAAAATAAATGAGTACCAAAAAACAAGTGGTAATCAGTTGCTTCCTTTATACCCCTATTAATACGTCAAGACGTGTTATTACAGATAGCCATAAATATCAAGGCCATTTTACATGCCAAGAGTTTACACAAGGGAAACGTTTACACAGGGCCTATAAGTAGCGGTTTGAAGATCCCAATGATGCTTTGCTGCACGTCTGCGCCGTTTCTCCTTGGTGAGAAATACTTTGAGAGGAGGAATCGATGGTCGTCTACAAAAAGGAGGGACTTAGAAAAGAGCCCCTGTACAACCGTAGCATCAGCAGGTTTTTAACGAACCCGCAGTGGGAAAAGATATGTAAGGTCTGAATAAGTTCAAGCCGTACGATAGACATTTTTTGCAGTGTGCCTCCAGCGCTGCCCAAGGTATTTTAAGTGCATAGTTATGTACGCGCAGTGCATATGCCGCAACCTTATGGGCGGTCGGCGGAGGCTAAACTGCTATTTAAGCTCCGGTTCCACCGTGCTATCACATTGTAATGCGGATCGGACTCGCTTAGCGGTGTCATGAGTCTTGATGACTGATGAGTTGTTCGGCTTGATGAGGTTGCTCTATACTTCGGTTGCTAGGGCCGCGGTGTGCTCCTCAGTATGGAGGGAGCGGTACATATTCCCATTTACTGTGATGTCACCACGAGGTCCAGGCATTTGAGCTACAGATAAGCATAGTGCGGGACCGCATTGAAACGGGCAAAAGTCGTCCGTCTGAGCAGTGCATGATAACCACTGCGAAAAGGGACAATGTCGAAGATCAATTCTTCACTTCCGAAGTTGTCTAGAGAGCCAAATACTACTTCCAGTTTTAAGGAGCCCGTGCAGCGGGCCTCCATGCCGGGTATAACTCCTTTAAAGGTAGTATTATTGGGCTTGATTCTTGACGGGTTGATACCCATTTTATGAATAGTATCTTGATAGATCAAGTTGAGGTTTCTACCGCCGTCCATAAGGACTCTAGTGAGATGGTATCCATCGATGATAGGATCGAGTACCAGGGTCGCCGAACCTCCGGGATGGATACTGGTTGGGTGGTCCCTGCGATGAAAGGTGATCGGACAAGCCGACCATGGGTTGAATTTTGGGGCGACCGACTCTATGATGTAGACATCACTTAATGCATGCTTGCTCCCCCTCTTGGGGATGCGGGTGACATATATCATGTTCACCATTTTTACCTCGGGGGGAAACTTCTTCTGTCCCCCAGTGTTCGGAGGGCGAGGCTCATCATCGTCCTCGCTTTGAGCTCCTTTCCCCTTATGTTCAGTATTTAATTTATCGGCTTGTTTAAAAAGCCAGCAGTTTCTGTTGGTGTGGTTGGCAGGCTTGTCGGGGGTACCATGAATCTGGCAAGGCCTATCCAATATTTTATCCAAATTGGAAGGATCGTCCCTATTTCCTTTGAACGGCTTCTTCCATTGACCGGATCTAGAGCCACTGAATCCGGCGTTTACTTCCGTATCCTCTATTTCTTCATTGTTGTTCCCATGCTTATTTTTGTTGCGTTGTAACGCCCACGATGCGTCTATATCTCCCACGTGTCGAGGCATGACTTAGAGGCATAATCGCATGGTGGTTTTGTCGCAAGAGGGGTAATCTTCACACAATCCCATGTACTGATTAAGATAGGGATAAAGAGTTGGCTTACAATCGCCACTTCACACAAATTACAAATTAAACATACATCATCCATAGTACAATAAAGGTTCGACTACGGAACCAAAATAAAATAAGACAACCCCAAATGCTAGATCCCTGATCGTCCCAACTGGGCTCCACTACTAATCATCTGAAAAAGACACATAACAATGACCAAGATCTTCATCGAGCTCCCACTTGAGTTCGGTAGCATCACCTGCACTGGTATCATAGGCATCTGCAACTGTTTTGAAGTATTCGTGAGTCACAAGGACTCGGCAATCTCACACCCATGCGATCAAGACTATTTAAGCTTATGGGTAGGATAAGGTAATGAGGTGGAGTTGCATCAAGCACTAAGCAAATATGGTGGCTATCATACGAATGCAAGAGTAAGATGAGAAGCTACGCAACGGTCGTGAAGCTATAAGTGATCAAGAAGTGATCCTGAAACTACTTACGTTCAAACATAACCCAAACTGTGTTCACTTCCCAGACTCCGCCGAAAAGAGACCATCACGGCTACACACGTAGTTGATGCACTTTAATTAAGTAAAGTGTCAAGTTCTCTACAACCGGATATTAACAAATTCCCATCTGCCACATAGCCGTGGGCACGACTCTCGAAAGTTTATACCCTGCAGGGGTGTCCCAACTTAGCCCATCACAATCTCTCACAATCAACGAAGGATATTCCTTCTCCCGGAACAACCCGATTAGACTCGGAATCCCGGTTACAAGACATTTCGACAATGGTAAAACAAGACCAGCAAGACCGCCCAAATGTGCCGACAAATCCCGATAGGAGATGCACATATCGTGTTCTCAGGGCACACTGGATGAACACTACGTACAATAACCGAAGATACCCCAAGTTGCCTAGGGGCGGCACCGCAAGTGGATATGTTTTTGACCAACACTCAGAGGAGCACTGGCCGGGGGGGGGGGGTTAAAATAAAGATGAGCCTCGAGAGCGCGACTCCCAAGGGAAAAGGTATAGGTGGTAAATGTTAAAACCAAGGTTGGGCCTTGCTGGAGGAGTTTTTATTCAAAGCGAACTATCAAGGGGGTCCCATAACCCCAACCGCGTTAGGAACGCAAAATCAAGGAACATAACATCAGTATGACGGAAACTAGGGTGGCAAGAGTGGCACAAAACACCAGGCAAAAGGTCGGGCCTTCCACCCGTTACCAAGTATATAGATGCATTAATTAAATAAGAGATAATATGATATCCCAACATATCCATGTTCCAACATGGAACAAACTTCGACTCCACCTGCAACTATCAACACTATAAGAGGGCCTGAGCAAAAGCGGTAACATAGCCAAACAACGGTTTGCTAGGAAGGTGGGTTAGAGGCTTGACATGGCAATAGAGGAGGCATGATAAACAAGTGGTAGGTAGCGCGACATAGCGATAGAGCAAACAACTAGCAAGCAAAGATAGAAGTGATATCGAGGATATGGTCATCTTGCCTGAAATCCCGCAAGGAAGAAGAACGAGTCGATGAAGAAGACAAATGGACGTAGTCGAACGAATCCTCACAAACGCGACGTTATCGAAACTAACAAGAAGAAGCAACACCAAAAAGGATCAAACAACATGGTAAACCAACAAGCATAAACATGGCATGATGCACAATCAAGTATGATGCATGTCCGGTTTAAAGAGGCATGGCATGGCAGAGTGCAACGCACAATACTAAAAATTAAGTGGAGCTCAATATGCAAAGAGTTGCATATTGACGAAACACCACATTTGATTATTTAGTTCACTCCCGGTTATGTACCCAACAATATTAAATGTTATTAAACATGTCAAGAGGTGAGGCAAAAGTAAACTACACATTTTAGGAAATTTTAAGTGAGGCCGAAAACAACAAATAACCATTCCGGTAAATCCCCACATGTCATTTAGCAATTGAAGAAAACAACAATTTAAAAATTCTTGATGTTGTTATGATGATGCGGATGACATATGCAAGTTTTATGAAAATGTTGACATGAGCAGGTTATGAAGCATTTGTCACTGTGGAGGAAATGAAAGGGGTGCCACGGCAGTGACAACGGAAATGGTGCCACGGCAACATTCCGGTCCCGACAACTCATCGAGATGTCGGTGCAAAAGAAAGTGGATGTGAGAAACATGCAAGAGTGACGGGGAGTGATCCCGGATACCGGGTGTCCCATGTGTCGGTGGCATGGCAAACGAGGGGCGTGCACGAAGCAAACGAGCATGGTGCAAACACGGGGTTTATCTCATACATCACACAACATTCGTCCCCGGCGGTCGTCTCGATGTTATACCTTTGAAGAATGCATTTCCGGACGGCTCGGATTCGATGGGAGTAGATGTTCCCGCGATGTAGTGGAAGTAGTTGTTCATGGAAGTCGTGGGAGTAGTGGTACATGTTCATTTTTAGAGAGGTACTTGACGCATCCAAGGTTTCCAGAGGCGAAGGTAGTTGGACATAGGTCTTCGGCCATGGTAGTAGTCGTACAACGTTTTCGTAGATGTTCGGGGTCACCATGAGGAACTTAACGTCCACGGGGTCTTTGAGGGTCGACGGTAGTGGTACTTGATGCAACATCGTGTAGTTGTACCCAGGGTCCTTGTGGTCTTGCCGTTGGGGTACTTGGCGAATTCCACGGAGGCGGTCTTTGCATGCCACGAGTAGTGGACTTGCAGGTGTCGTGGCCAGAGTGGGGTGGACTTGGCATGGTCCTTTCCTGGGTCGGCATTTGGTCGGTGGTGAGTAGCAGCTCGGTCAGAGAACACGGGCGCTCGGCACAGTGACGCAGCTCGACGGCGGCAAGGCCAGGGGCGGCCTTGCAGGAGAGGTACGTGTGGGAGGAAGGAGAGTCCGGCAAGGTGGAGGAGGACAAGGCAGGGGGACCGGGCGCTCGGGACAAGAAGCTTGGCGGCCAGACCTGATGGTCAGTGCTGCGGTAGGGTGAGGTGCGCGAGGCAAGGAAGACGAGTAGAGTACAAAGGGGCTCGCCGACGGGCGAGGCAAGGTGGCTCCGACGAGGGCACTGGTGGCCGGGGATGGGCGAAGCGGTGACGATGAGGCCGGGGTGCGGAAGACGGCGTGGAGGCGCAGAAGATGAAGGAGGCAGGAGGCGAGCCATGCGTGAGGGAGGAGGTCGAGGTCGGCGCTGGTCGGCGCTGCGGCGGTGTCCTGTTGGTGGCCGGCGGTGCGGCGTCATGGCCTAAGGCCGAGGGGACCGGGATCGAGCGCAAGAAGAGGAGAGGCCTGTGAGCGAGAGGAGTCCCGGGCCTCAGAAGTGTCGGGGTCGCTGGTATTGTTGCTTCTACGAGCCAACTAGCTATCTTCGCCCGCACAGAAGCGGGTCATGAGTGCAGTAAGAGCTGCCATGGTCTTCGGCTTTTCCTGACCGAGGTGTCGGGCGAGCCATTCGTCCCGGGCATTGTGCTTAAATTCCGCTAAGGCCTCGGCGTCCGGGGAGTCCACGATTTGATTCTTTTTAATTAAGAACCGATTCTAGAGTTTGCGAGCTGACTCTTCGGGTTGCTGAATTATGTGACTCAGGTCGTCTGCATCCGGTGGCCGGACATAAGTGCTTGGAAATTGTCCCGAAAAGCATTCTCTAAGTCTTCCCAGCTACCAATGGAGCTCTCCAGGAGGCTATTCAACTAGTGTCGTGCTGGTCCTTTTAGCTTTAGAGGGAGGTATTTGATGGCGTGGAGATCGTCTCCGCGAGCCATGTGAATGTGGAGAAGGAAATCTTCAATCCATACAGCGGGATCCGTCGTTCCATCGTATGGCTTGATGTTTATGGGTTTGAACCCTTCCGGAAACTGGTGCTGCATTACCTCATCGGTAAAGCACATAGTGTCGTGGTTTTGTCACGGCAGATGTCCTATTGAAAGGACTTAGTCGTGGAGCCATCGCTACGGGTTAGCTTGAAGGGGTTAAAGCGGACGCAAGAACGCAAGAGATTTTATACTAGTTCGGCCCCTTCAATGAAGGTAAAGCCTACCTCTAGTTGTGATGGAATTGATGGGTGTTTTGATGACTAGGGAGCAAATAAGCTTCGCCTATGTCTCGAATTGTTGTCTGTCGTCCCTGAACCGCCGTCGGGTCGTCCCCTTATATACATGGGTGACGCCTACCGGTTCAGAGAGTCCCAACACCGGTTCATACTCGTATCCGGGTTGGTCTCTCCTTGTTCCTAACTTATATTACAAGTATATGCACAAAACTGATGTACGGCTACAGGTTGTAAACCGACTACGGGCCCTGGGCGTTTATCTGCCTCTTTAGGCTTTAACAGCTTTGAACTACTGATGGAGTTAATCCGGCCCAGGTAGGCCGGTTTATGCCCAGTGGTAATATCCCCAACATTAGGCCCCAGATTAATTTGAACAGGTTCATGTCAATCCTTAGCAAAAATCTTCGTCTTCAACATCTTATTGTAGTTGTTGAACCGCCGTGACGTCATCTTCTCTGTTTGCTGTAAACCGGCGTGACATCATCTGTCATAAAGAAAACATCCATGATATCTTCTTGTTTAATAGATTCGCAGTGACCGAGGTGACCGCCCTACTTCCCAAATCTGCCGTCCCTTGATTCCCGCACCTGACACATGTCCTTTGCCTTATAAATAGGCCCGAAGGGTCATTTCTTTTCTTCCCTTCGTGCCCTTCCTCTTCGTCTTCCTCGCGTCGCCAGTCTCAGAGCTCCGCCGCCGCCGTCGTCTTCTGCGTCACCCTTGGCCGCTGCATCAACTTGAACACGCCAGAAAGCCGCGGCGACCTTTCCGCATTTTCCTCAGCTCTGGTAGGTCTTCTGTTCTTCTCAACATAGATCTGATCTAGGGCTTCGTGTTCTTGCAGTGTTCATCACTTGTTCATACTCATGTACTAGCTCCTGGATGCACATGTAAACCCTTGCTTTGTGTAGCGGTAACTTTCAGTATCCGCCGCTAGTTTCCTGCCCAAAACCATAGATCTCACATATACTTCTGCTCATTGATTCAATACTGTTCTGCTTTGATCTTCAACTTTTTCTAATTTTCTGAACTTGCTTTAGATCCAACGCCGTAACAAGACCTTGTGAAACCTGTTTCTGCATACTTAACCATCCGCAATCTCAATTGCTTCAATGTTTAGATCAGGCGGTTTAACCTGATAGAAATTTTTCCAAACCGGTATATGCATTAGTCCCCTTGTTGAACCGCCATATGTTGTTGCTTCATAAAACTCCAGTTTAGATAGATCTGCTTCCGGTTTAACGTTGCACATATTAATGTACCTTGTAGATTTCATCATGGCCAAGCAAGTGTATGAGTGCAACTGGGTCCCTTCTCGCGTCGTAGAGGATCAACTGGACGATTTAGTCCTGATTGGAGCCTTGGGCAGCAAAGACACCATCCATTGGAGGGCTCCTGGCAAAGAATGCCCCCCACACCTCGAGAAGGAGAGGTTGTTGTCTTCGTAGACCACTTAGCCCGGGGTTTTAAACCGCCCGGTTCTAAATTTTACCAGGATGTTCTAGCTGATTTCCAACTCCATCCGCAAGACACTAGCCCCAACTCTGTTACAAATATGTGCCACTTCCAAGTGCTCTGTGAGGTGTTCTTTCAAGAGGAGCCCACAGTGGAATTATTCAGAGATCTTTTCCATCTAAACCACCGTACTGAGTTTACTGATGGCTCTAATACGGAGTTGGGTGGCATGGCGATTCAAAAAAGGAAAGAGGTCACATACCCTCACGCCAAGCTGCACAGTCACCCCAAGGAGTGGAATCATACATGGTTCTACTGCAAAGACACCTCCCTTGCTGGTGAGAATCCCTTGCCTGGTTTTCATCCGGAGCGGCTCAGCAATACCCATCCTTTTCCTCAACGATTGACTGCCCAGGAGAGAAGCAAATATGCTCCCCAGCTGTCAAAGCTTAGAGCCTTTATGGCCAACGGTTTAACAGGGGTTGACCTTGCTCGTTGTTGGATATCATGGAGCATACTGCCCCTTAGTCAGCGCTCCGGTTTGATGTGCGAATATACTGATAGTGTGGATGACCCACTGCGACATTCAAGACTCCAGCTGTCCGGTGAAGAAATCACGGAGGCTGTGCGTAAGATACTGAATGAACCGGAGCACATCTGCGCCAGAACCAGCCTGCTTCCCTTCTGTGCCACCAACAAACCGCCAGCTGTAAGACTTTGACTTTTCCCTTTACTGAATTTGTTATTGATGTCTGGTCATTGTTTTTAATATCAGTGTCTGCATAATCAGGGCGATGATCCGTTTTGGAGCAAAAAACTGCCGTAGGAGAAGCCAGAAAAACCAGACAAACCGGAAAGAGCAACCCGGCAAAAGACTAAAGCTGTGAAGAAGACTGCCCATAGGAAAAGAACCACTGCCTCTTCTAATCCGACTCCTGACGATGAGGTTGATAATCCAGATTTTGAGGTAGAGCTTGACTCACTTGGTTTATTTTTCATGCGTCTTATTGATGATGATATTTGTCAGGATGATGCTGAAGCCAGCCATGCGGACGTTGTAGAGGTAATTATTCTCTCTTCCGATTCAGAAACTTTGCCTTCACAAAAAATCCGTCAGGCAAATCGAAAAGTTAAATTTTCTCATCCTCTTGCTTATTTGGATCCTAAACTTCTTATGAAGACTCAACAACACGAAGCTCACCGCACCACCCGGCACAGCGGCCAGGTAGTTACCTCCGCCGGTTTACCGAACAGTCCGGTTCGGAAACGTCATTCCGAGGTCTCTAATTCGCTTGTCAGTGCTTGTCCTAAAGCGGGCTGCTTTCGTCAACCTCTTAATCCGTCTGACTCCGATTATCAGGTTATTTCCCACTCATCTTCTGGCGAGTCGTCGGCTACTCAGCTCCCACCGCTCAAAACGGTGCTTGGGTAAGCTATATTTATTGTGATGTTTGTAGTATATTGCCTTAGAACATATGCTGTATTTGATTTCTTTATTCTTCTCAGGGCCAAACCTAGGCCGAGCTAGAAGGCCCGCCTGGATAAAGCGGCCGAAGAAGATGTCAGTCTTGAACTAGGCACCACACCCAATCTTGAAGCGGATATTCCTGATGATATTCCCAACGATCCACCGCAGCCAGATGATGATCTTACTGCTGAGGAAATACCTACTGATACCTCAGGTCCTATCCATCAGCACACAGGCCCCCTCCAGGTTGAAAGCTCCACCGGTCCTGCAAAACGTACTGACAAGCTAGCAGCTCCAGCGCAAACCGGCGGTACCAATGATGATGAAGTTGTCATTACTGGCACTGGCCATACTGAGCCAAGCAATCCTGTCGCTTTATCCAAACATTCTGCCAAGGAAGAACTAGCTGCTTTTGGCAAAGGCAAGTGGAATGCTAATCTGACGGCTTACGCTGCTCTGAACGCCCAAGATATCCATTCCGGCTATCTGAACCGGCTGTATACCAGCCGTGACTATGAAGTCGGTCTGGTTAACATGATGAAGGATAAATATGAGGTAACTTCCATATGCTCCTTCCTGCTTGTATGCTTTCATTCTTGCTGACTCTCCTAGCCCCTAAGGGACGATTTGAAATATTCTTTCAAACCGGGACTTAATAATATGAATCTTGATGCTTTGAAATTTGTTGATGTAGTCCCCAAGGGCTGGTTCAACTTAGCATAGTTAAACCGGTAATCTAAGTTATTGAAACTGCCGCATCAGAATATATATGATCAAATAGCCATTAGCCCCCAAGTGCCAAGTTGAATACTTGTATTGATCTTGGGACTTTGTAAACAATCGAAAGATGAAGGGGTAAATCGGAGGCCGCTTTAGATCAAATATGCATTAGCCCCCAAGTACTAAGTGCATAACTTGTTATGTGGTTGGTACTTGAATCCTTTTACCAGTTTGCTGAAGCATATATCTGTATGCATGCAGGCGGAGCTGAAGACGAAAGAGAACCAAGTCGTCGATCTTCAAGAAGCCCTGAAGACCCAACAAGCCGAAACCTCCAAAGAAAAGGAGGAATTGGCCAGTGCTTTAAGCGCCATGGAACAACTTAAGGAAAACTTCAAAAAGAAGCGGGCGGACTGGGCCACAGAGAAATCCGCTTTGATCAAACAAGCAGAGGATGCTGAGGCTGCACTAAAACCAGTGGCAGATGAACTGACCAGCATAAAACGGCACGTGCATGCCATGACTACTGCTATCTTTGGTAAGCCAGTTTTCCTACTGATTTGGCTCTGCCTTCTGACAAAGTCGTTGGCTTATTAACCCTTTTATGGTATTTCAGGGACATGCATTGGTCACTTGGGGTCAGATGTATGGAAGAAGCTAAAAGCCGCCTATACATTGGTTGAACAACTGTATACTGGTGCCCAGCGGATCATCTGTACCGCCTCTCATAACAAACCGGCGCCTACTTTGATTCAAGATACTCTGATGAAACTGTCAGTGCTTCCTGCCTGGATTGAAGAGCTAAAGAAATCTGTTGCTCGAACCGGCGCAATCAATGCTTTAATCCGAGCAAAAGCGTGGGTGCCGGATTTTGATCCTGTTGAAGCGGCTCAGGGCTATCCCAGCTTGAAGGAAGACGGATCAGAATTCGGTGAAGTGGATCTGCGAGCGATAAACCGGGAGGTGCATCCACTAGCTTGTCAGTTGGCTGAGGAAGCAGACTTGTCTCGTTATCAAGCGCAATATGACAGTCAGAACAAGCGAATAGCTGCGCCAATCCATGAATCGGAAAATCTGATTCCTCCAATCCGTAAGCATACTTACGCTCCCGATATTGACCCGTCTTTGCTGATCCACGATGAAGCTGTTTTTCAAGCATTAATGGGAATTGACTGGACAGCTGTGGATTTCAGCCACTGGGTAGGGATACGGAGGCTGAAGCGGCGCAGGACGACCCACAACCATCAGGCCAGGCTGGTGACCAAGCTTGAACCGGACGCCGGTTTAAAACTGCCTCTTCTTCGTGAAAAACAATTATATTATTATGAGCACCATGTTGCCTTGTAATAGGCTAGCTGATACCTTTGATGTTGGTATGCCTTCGTGCATAATTTGTTCTTCCTATGGCAATGAACTTTCCAAAACACTTTCTGAAATGAAAAATTCGTCAAGTGCCACCGCGGTTGTACCGTCAGGCGGAATACGATGTCTGCATATATGCAATCAAAACAAAATTTTAAGTATGACCAAATTTTGAGATACATAATACATGCCGTCATTGAGCGTGAAGTTGGCTTGGCCAATCTTGAAGCGGAGTTTTGCAAACCCATACTGTTGGAGGAGATAACAGCTCCTATATATATATATGACGCTGGTTTACCATGTAAACCGTGCCGGGTTATGATAACCACTGTGTTACTCCATAAGAGGATGTTAACAACAAGGATCAAACCGGACAAATAGTCTCCGGATTGACGTGAACTGTGTTCCGTCAATTGATTGGTTAAAAAACTTTGCTGGTTTAAAGAACACAATAAAAAGCAAACCCCCCCTTCAAAGAAAAAGTATGAAGCAAAAGCAATGATAAAAACGTTTGCCAAAAAAGATTTATTTAAGGTGATCAAATGGCGTAACCATGGTCAGACACGACCAAGCTCCCGTTAGGTGTAACTATGGTTCTAGTTAGCCAGGTCCCCAAGTGATTCTTGTGGCATTTATGCCGACCAAATGGCGTGGTCATGGTTCGGGTTCGACCAAGCCCCCAAGTGATTCTGTGGCCTTAGGCCGATCAAGAGGCGTGACTGGTTCAGACATGACCAAGTCCCCAAGTGATCTGGTGGCTTTCGCCTATCAAGAGGCATGGTATTGGTTCGGACACGACCAATCCTCCAAGTGATATAACACGATGCTTTTAGCAAAGCGAACTCAAAGGGTAAACCGGAGGCCGTTTTAGAGCAACTCCGTGTAACCTCACATGATGTAAAAGAACAGATATCCCGCTTTAGCTGAGGTTCTGGTTTATTATACTTAATCATAATATATATATTGTATGTACATAAGTATAGCCAATGGCTCAGGTATAGTAAGGCCGAAGATGAGCTATATTCCATGGCCTGTTAGTCTCTTCCCCTGATGCACGTGAGTCCTTATGCTCTCGAATATCGATCAGATAGTACGACCCGTTGTGCAGATTCTTGCTGACCACGAAAGGCCCCTCCCAAGGTGGGGATAGTTTATGCATACCAGTCTGATCTCGGATGAGCCAAAGCACCAAATCTCCTTCCTGAAAGGCTCTGGTTCTGACTCGGCGACTATGATAACGACGAAGAACCTGCTGGTAAATCGCCGATCTGGCGGCTGCGATGTCACGCTCTTCATCCAACCGGTCCAAGGCATCTTGCCGTGCTGTCTCGTTGTCCGCTTCAATATAAGCCGTGACACGAGGTGAATCATGACGGATATCACTGGGGAGAACCGCCTCCGCTCCATAAACCATGAAGAATGGTGTGTATCCTGTTGATCTGTTGGGTGTTGTGTTGATGCTCCATAACACAGATGGTAATTCTTCTACCCAACAACCCGGTGTTCTCTGTAAAGGAACCATGAGCCGGGGCTTGATGCCTCTCAAGATCTCTTGATTAGCTCTTTCTGCTTGACCATTGGACTGTGGATGTGCCACCAATGAAACGTCGAGCCGGATGTGCTCCCGTTCGCAGAACTCCTTCATGGCACCTTTGGACAAATTGGTGTCGTTATCTGTGATAATACTGTGCGGAAATCCAAACCGGAAAATCACCTTTTTGGTGAACTGAACCGCCGTGGCCGCATCACATTTGCTAACAGGTTCTGCCTCCACCCACTTTGTAAACTTGTCCACTGCCACCAGGAGGTGGGTCTTCTTATCTTTGGACCTTTTGAAAGGCGCAACCATATCCAGCCCCCAAGTCGCAAACGACCAAGTAATTGGAATCATCCTCAATTCTTGGGCCGGTACATGAGCATGTCTTGAAAACCTTTGGTAACCATCACATCGTCTGACCAGATCCTTCACATCAGCATGAGCGGTTAACCAATAGAAACCATGGCGAAACGCTTTAGCCACCAGAGACTTTGAACCGGCGTGGTGACCACAATTTCCTTCGTGGATCTCCCGCAAAATTTCACGTCCTTCTTCAGGAGACACGCAACATTGAAAAGCTCCTCATACACTGCAATGATGCAACTCACCGTTGATGACAGCCATGGACTTGGATCGCCGGATTATCTGCCGGGCCAGAATCTCATCTTCTGGCAACTCGCCCCGGTTCTTGTACGCCAGATAAGGAAGCGTCCAATCCGGCATAACATGAAGAACTGCCACCAATTGAGCCTCCGAATCAGGAATGGCCAAATCCTCTTCACCAAGGATCTTCACCGACGGGTTGTGCAGCACATCTAGAAAAACATTGGGTGGGACCAGTTTGCGCTGAGAACCCAGCCGGCTTAAAGCGTCTGCCGCTTCATTTTTCCACCGGTCCACGTGGTCCACCTGATAGCCTCTGAAATAACCTGCAATAATATCCACCTCACGACGATATGTTGCCATGAGTGGGTACTTGGAGTCCCAAGTGCCAGACACTTGCTGAGCCACAAGGTCCGAATCACCGAAGCACTTAACTCGACTTAGATTCATCTCCTTAGCCATCCGAAGACCATGGAGCAAGGCTTCATACTCAGCTGCATTGTTAGTACAAGGGAACATTAAACGGAGAACATAACAAAACTTATCACCTCGTGGGGAAGTTAATACGACTCCAGCCCCTGAGCCTTCCAACTGCCTGGATCCGTCAAAATGGATGGTCCAATACGTATGATCTGGCTTTTCTTCAGGTGCTTGCATTTCCGTCCAATCATTGATGAAATCAACAAGTGCTTGAGACTTAATCGCTATCCGAGGCACATATTTCAAACCGTACGGCCCCAACTCTATAGCCCACTTTGCAATTCGGCCAGTTGCTTCCCGGTTCTGGATGATATCTCCCAAAGGAGCAGAACTGACCACCGTAATTGGGTGCCCTTGGAAGTATTGCTTAAGCTTCCGGCTTGCCAGAAAAACTCCGTACACCAGCTTCTGCCGATGCGGATACCTTTGCTTGGACTCAATGAGTACCTCGCTGATATAATAGACCGGACGTTGAACCAGATGCTCCTTACCTGCCTCCTTTCGTTCCACCACAATAGCCACGCTGACCGCACGAGCATTAGCAGCAACATATAGCAGTAATGGCTCTTTGTCAATGGGAGAGGCGAGCACAGGCGGATTGGCCAATTGCCGCTTTAAGTCCTCAAATGCTTCATCAGCAGCAGAACTCCAGACGAACTGATCCGTCTTCTTCAACATCTGATACAAAGGGATCACTTTCTCACCAAGGCGGCTGATAAACCGGCTTAACGCGGCAATCCGGCCTGCCAAGCGTTGAACATCATTGATACACCTCGGTTTAGCCAGGGAGGTGATGGCTGTGATCTTCTCCGGATTAGCCTCAATTCCCCTGTTGGACGCCAAAAAACCCAATAACTTGCCCGCCGGTACACCAAAGACACACTTGTCCGGATTAAGCATCATCTTGTATGTCCTTAGGTTATCAAAGGTTTCCTTCAAATCATCGACCAGAGTCTCCTTCTCCCTGGATTTAACCACAATATCATCCACGTAAGCATGCACATTACGGCCAATCTGCTTGTGAAGACAGTTTTGTACACACTGTTGATAAGTTGCCTGGGCACCTTTGAGCCCAAAGGGCATAGACACATAGCAGAAGGCTCCAAAGGGAGTTATGAATGCCGTCTTCTCCTGGTCCTTAACTTCCATTTTGATCTGATGATAGCCAGAATATGCATCCAAAAAACTTAAATGCTCACATCCCACCGTAGCATCAATGATTTGATCAATACGGGGAAGGGCAAAAGGATCTGCTGGAAAAGCTTTATTAAGATCTGTGTAATCCACACACATACGCCAGGTGCCGTTTTTCTTAAGGACTAGCACCGGATTGGCAAGCCACTTAGGGTGAAAAATTTCAAGAATAAAACCAGCTGCTAAGAGCCTGGCTACCTCTTCTCCAATCGCCTTGCGTCTTTCTTCGTTAAACCGGCGGAGGAACTGTTTCACCGGTTTGTATTTAGGATCCACATTAAGTGTGTGCTCGGCGAGTTGCCTCGGTACACCTGGCATGTCAGAGGGCTTCCATGCAAAAATGTCCTGATTCTCACGGATGAACTCGATGAGCGCGCTTTCCTATTTCAGATCCAAGTTGGCACTAATGTTGAACTGCTTGGACGAATCGCCATGTACGAAGTCAACAAGCTTAGTTTCTGCTGCCGATTTGAACTTCAGGGCCAGATCATGCTCCGTAGTTGGCTTCTTCAACGGATTCATGTCTGCCGGATCAACATTGTCTTTATAGTATTTCAACTCATCGGTGGCACAAACCGACTCTGCATAAGCCGCACCTCCTTCCTCGCATTCCAAAGCGATTTTGCGGCTTCCGTGAACCGTTATTGTCCCCTTGTGACCCGGTATCTTGAGCTACAAATACACATAACAGGGCCGAGCCATAAACTTGGCGTATGCCGGACGCCCAAACAGGGCATGATATGGACTTTGGATTTTCACCACTTCAAACGTTAATGTCTCCGCCCTGGAATCATGATCATCCCCAAAGGCCACTTCAAGAGCTATCTTACCAACGGGATATGCTGATCTGCCAGGCACTACACTGTGGAATACTGTATTGGACGGTTTGAGATTCTTATCTGTTAGTCCCATACGACGGAAGGTCTCATAGTATAGGATGTTAATGCTGCTCCCTCCATCCATGAGCACTTTCGTGAACTTATAACCTCCCACCTAAGGCGCCACCACCAGATCCAACTGACCCGGATTATCGACCTGGAGTGGGTGATCCTCTTTGCTCCATATGATTGGCTGTTCGGACCAACGTAGATAACGGGGTGTGGCCGGTTCAACAGAGTTGACTGCCCGCCTCTGAACCTTCCGGTCTCGCTTGTCCAAGCTAGTGGTAAAGACATGGTACTGCCCACTACTCAACTGCTTTAGGTTGCTTTGGTAACCTGACTGTTGCTGCTGTTCGTTGTGACCACCCTGGTTGTTCTGACTATTTTGACCATTATGCCCGCCCGGATTACCATTAAATCCTGAACCGGAACTTCCTCCACCATAACCCGCCCTGGATCCTGAGCCGCCGCCAGATCCATGATCATACCAGAAATTATTAGAATTCTTGAACTCCTGCATAATAAAACTATCCTTCCAAAGGTGGTTTGTTGGCTCCTCCTTCGTCCCATGTTTTGGACAGGGCTGGTTTAGCAAGTTCAGGCGGTTTGGGTTGGGATTGGGCGCTCCACTATGATTTTTCGGCCTGCCCTTGCGCCGCTGGCCATTGTCCTGTACGTTGGTATTAGCCACAAAATCCATGTTGCCATCCGCTTTACGCTTGCCTCCTCCGCCATTACCTACCCAGTGATGCTGCTGAATTTTGGAGCCGCTGTTCTTCTTCCCCTTCCCTGTCTTGTCATCATCAGACTCGGGATCCTTGGTACTATCAGAATCAGCATATTTTACCAAAGCGGCCATGAGGGTTCCCATGTCGGTGCAATGACGCTTCATCCGTCCCAATTTCAACTTCAGGGGCCCAAACCGGCAGTTGCCTTCTAGGGTTAATACTGCGGTGTCAGCGTTGATGCGGTCTGAGGAGTGCAACACTTGTGAAACCCGGCGCACCCAATGAGTCGTTGACTCTCCTTCCTCCTGGACGCATGCAGCTAAGTCCACTATCGACATAGGCTATTTACAGGTATCCTTGAAATTGTTGATAAACCGGGCTCGTAATTGGGCCCATGAACTGATAGAATTAGCGGGCAAACTTTTTAACCAAGTACGGGCCGTTCCTTCAAGCATCATGGTGAAGTATTTCGCACATGCCGTGTCATCCACATCAAGCATCTCCATGGCCATCTCGTAGCTCTCCACCCATGTCTCTGGTGGTTGATCCGCCGTATAATTTGGTACCTTGCGTGGGCCATTGAAATCCTTGGGCAAACACACGTTGCGTAAAGCGGGGACGAGGCAAGGCACCCCCAAAGAACTAGAAGTAACACCAGGTTCGATCGAAATGGTTAGTCGAACCGGCGTGAGCTGCCGAGCCTGATGCTGTGCGGCTAACTCGGCCTCCCTACGCACTCGCGCCCGGTTCACCACTTCCTGAGCGTCGTCAGCCCCACCCGTCGGGTTGTTGCCACGGGGTGCTCCACGTCGTTCATTACTCGATACTGCTGGTTCATCCATATGTCTGTTATAGCTCCGGCTTGGACGGGGGGTCGAGTGGATTCGGTCGCGGCTGTACGAGTACGCTTCCTGTTGGGCCAAAGCTGTCCTCATAAGTTCCTTGACCCGTCACATCTCTACTGCTTGCGGCGAGTCACCTTCAACTGGAATGGCCTCCAGTCGTGCAGCAGCTGCAACAAGATTGTCCATTGGGTTGGAGTAGTGACCCGGAGGTGTTAAAGCATCCCGAGGTATAACGGTGTTTTGACGAGGCGGGTCGATCTAACGAGGCTGAACCGGGGCACCGGTCCTAGGGGCTTCTGCCCGGTTCCCCTCCAGCGGATTGCCGGCTCTTGGCCCGGGAGTGTTGAAAAGGTCTCTGGCCTCTAAAACCGGAGGTAAGCGGGATCGATGCTTCCTTCTCATGACTTCATGTGATGCACTCTGGTCTAACATAAGCCTGTAGGCCTGTGCGTCTAAAGCAGCCCGCTCTGCGGCCATCCTGGTGTCCTCAGCCGCCAGATCTGCCTTGGCCTGGGTGATCTGTTCCTTTACCTTTGCAATCTCCGTATTGTGAACGTCTTGATCTAGCGGATTAACTTCCGCCATAAGTAGAGCCAACGCATCAAATAGCTCTGATAGAACCTGAGCCGACGGGCGCACAGGGCCTCTTGTCCCGGCAGCCGTTGCTGCTGCTGAACCGGAAATCGTTGCCGCAGCTGTCGAAGAATGAAGCGCTGCTTGTGTTCCGGCCATGAATATTCCAACCCGGTTAGGCAGATCAGAGGGGTCCGGAATACTGTCGCCATCGAAACAGCTCTCAATCCGGCCATCTTGTAGCTGATAAAGAGATTCGGTTTCTCCGGTCGAAGATTCATCACCGGAACAAACGGCAGTTGCCCCGCAAAGCTCCGATCCATCCTCATAACTCCCTCCATGGATCATTCCCACGAAGGCACGCTTCATGGCCGGTTTAATCCGGGCGGATCGCGTACGCTGAGCCGTCTCGACGAGGTCAGTGCAGATGTCTGGCTCAGGGCCCAGTTCATCGATCTTGCCAATGAAAACATGAATGCTACCACAGGGGACCCGGTACCCGTACTCAATTGAGCCGGCCTCGGGGCCCCAGCCTGCATCGTCGATGTAGAGTTTGCCGCGACGACTCTCAGTCATCCGGCCTACAGCGTAGCCCTTGAGTCCTTCAAAGCGGCCCTCCAAGAACCGGAAACCATCGTGCGATAGCCCCACGGTGGGCGCCAACTGTCGTGGTTTTGTCACGGCAGATGTCCTATTGAAAGGACTTAGTCGTGGAGCCATCGCTACGGGTTAGCTTGAAGGGGTTAAAGC
The DNA here is from genome assembly GCF_018294505.1 of Triticum aestivum. NCBI lineage: Eukaryota > Viridiplantae > Streptophyta > Magnoliopsida > Poales > Poaceae > Triticum > Triticum aestivum. The sequence goes on along the minus strand of NC_057800.1, from coordinate 385,281,352 downwards.
GGACGCAAGAACGCAAGAGAGTTTATACTAGTTCGGCCCCTTCAATGAAGGTAAAGCCTACCTCTAGTTGTGATGGAATTGATGGGGGTTTCGATGACTAGGGAGCAAATAAGCTTCGCCTATGTCTCGAATTGTTGTCTGTCGTCCCTGAACCGCCGCTGGGTTGTCCCCTTATATACATGGGTGACGCCTGCCGGTTCAGAGAGTCCCAACACCGGTTCATACTCGTATCCGGGTTGGTCTCTCCTTGTTCCTAACTTATATTACAAGTATATGCACAAAACTAATGTACGGCTACAGGTTGTAAACTGACTACGGGCCCTGGGCGTTTATCTGCCTCTTTAGGCTTTAACAGCTTTGAACTACTTATGGAGTTAATCCGGCCCAGGTAGGCCGGTTTATGCCCAGTGGTAATATCCCCAACACATAGGGTGTGCGGCGCCTCTGTATCGGACGACATCGCGACAGAGTTCGGATGACATCTGTGCTCGGGGCTGACCCCGGATTTGGTTATGCTTGTCGCGCCAGGCCTGATGGCCGTCATCCCATGTTGGAGCACATCCTCTTGATTCGTAGATTGATCTTGTCTGGCTGACTCTATTGTCTAGGTCCTAACGTAAGTCATATGTGTAGCTTGGAGCCACTGTCTCCTTGCCTCTATGGCGAGGTGGCGTAGGCTGTTGTTCAGCATAATTAGCCGCTTTGTCCCGTCCACGTGGTGGTCGGTCCTGCTAGTCAGCCTGATTGTATTTCGACGGTATTGTCTCAAGGGCCTCGTCGTTAAATTGTGGCAGTATCATATGTTTTGGGTAACTCTTTGTTGGGTGCTCGAGGCCATATTCTTTGGCAGCCAGGACCTTGGTCCATCTGTCGTTGAACGTGTCCTGTTCGGCTTGAAGCTGTTGTTGTTTCTTTTTCAGGCTTTGCGCGGTGGCAATGAGCTGTCGCTTGAAGCGTTCTTGTTCGAGGGGTTCCTCCGGGACGATGAACTCTTCGTTGCCGAGGCTAACATCCTCTTTCGAGGCAGGTAATTGTCTTCCGAATCCTTGTGATCGGCGTGTTCAGGGCTGTATTGACCTTCTTCCCTTTTATCATGCTCAAACACAGACTCAACAGGGTGATCGAGATCTTCAGCGTTGTCTGTAGTGTTATTATCTTCGGTGTCCGTATTGCTTTCCCTTTCCCGTTGCGATCGTAAGCGGCGCCATTGACGTCGGTGCTTTGGTGGTTCATCAACGGGCTTATCCTCATCTGGGTTTTGAGTGCCATCGTCGTCCTTCTTCTCAGGTGTGTCCGCCATGTATACGTCGTAAGTAGAAGTGGCCGTCCAACGCCCAGTGACGGGCAAGTTTTGGCCTAGTTCGACATTGACATCGTCGTCCATCACATCGATGTCCTCGGAGGCGTAGTCTAGCATGTCGGTTAAGTCTTCGATAGTGGCTATTAAGTGGGTGGTGGGTGGGATGTAAAATTCCCTACTCTTAGCCCTCAGCTCAAGCTGGGTGTAGTTCGGAGGTGATGCTTCCGTGATGGCGAGAGATCTCATTAGGTCCGGAGTTTCGTTTGAGAATGAAAGCTGGATAGATGTATGAGGATCTGCGGAGCTAGGTTTGGTAATAACCACTTGACCGGGTCAGTGAGATGGAGGCCTCGAGAGGTCAGAGTTGACTTCCATAAGCGAATCCAGCTTCCGAATGATGGGGAGAGTCCTGTTTGAGCCTGGGTCTGGGTCTTCAGCTGGAAGCTCCTTGATGGGAGAGAGTCCAGTGGGGTTCCCTCCCGTCTTCGGATAGAGCGATCCGCCCCGGATCTAAGGCTAGGGCGGGCATGAGAGTCGATCCCTGAACGAGATTTAAAGATGGATCTGAAGGGCCTTATTTGTATGGGTGGGGGGGGGGGCAGCGGCCAAGGCCGTGAGCCCCTCGAAGATCAAATCTCCTCGGATATCGGTGATGTAGTTCGAACTTCCAAACCTGATCTGGTGACCAGGGGCGTAGCTATCGACCTGCTCGAGGCAGCCAGTTGAGTTGGCACGTAGCACGAAGCCGCCAAACACAAAGAGTTGGACAGGGAGAAAAGTCTCCCCGAAGGCAGCATCGTCGTTGATGACAAGGCGAGCCATCGATCCCTCTGTTGACAACACAATGGAACTCTCAATGAAAGAACCAATGTCGGTGTCAAAACTGGCATATCTCGGGTAGGGGGTCCCAAGCTGTGTATATGAGGATCAATGGTAACAAGGGACGCAAGGGACACAATGTTTTACCCAGGTTCAGGCCATCTTAAAGGAGGTAAACCCTATGTCTTGCTTGATTATATTCGATGAGTATAGTGGTTACAAGAGTTGATCTACCTCGAGATCGTAATGGCTAAACCCTAGATGTCTAGCCTATGATTATTCTGATAGCCTCTACGGACTAAACCCTCCGGTTTATATGTACACAAGAGGGACCTAGGGTTGTACAAAGTCGGTTTGCAGGGGACGGAAACGATAGATCCGGACACAAAACTTGCCATCCACGCATATAGGAGTCCTATCCGGACACGGGGGATAGTCTTCTGCTTTATCCTTATGGCCAATCAGTCCGACCCATATTGAATAGTCTGGACACTTGAGGACCCCCTAATCCAGGACTCCTTCAGTCTCCCCCAAGCTTGTGGGAGACTCTCTTCTTTAATTTGCACAAAATTAAATATTTCCCTTAAAGCAACTTGTTTCTTATGAGCAGGGAAATATTTTGCAGAGAAGTAGAAAATCATATCCTGGGGACTACGCACACAACCAGGAGCAAGAGAATTAAACCATACTTTAGCATCACCCTTTAATGAGAAAAGAAACAATTTAAGAATATAGTAATAGCGAATTTTTTCCTCATGAGCAAATAGGGTGGTTATATCATTTGATACGTCTCCAAGGTATCTATAATTTTTGATTGCTCCATGCTATTATATATTCTGTTTTGGATGTTTAATGGGCTTATTTATACACTTTTATATTATTTTTGGGACTAACCTATTAATCGGAGGCCCAGCCCAAATTGTTTTTTTGCCTATTTCAGTGTTTCGCAGAAAAAGAATATCAAACGGAGTCCAAACGGAATGACACCTTCGGGAGCGTGATTTTTGGAACAAACGTTATCTAGAGGACTTGGAGTGGACGTCAAGCAACCAACGAGGAAGCCAAGAGGCAGGGGGCGCGCCTACCCCCTTGGGCGCGCCCTCCACTGTCATGGGCCCCTCATGGCTCCACCGACCTACTTCTTCCTCCTATATATACCTACGTACCCTAAAAACATCGGGGAGCACCACGAAAACCTAATTCCACCGCCACAACCTTCTATACCCATGAGATCCCATCTTGGGGCCTTTTCCGGCACTCCGCCGGAGGGGGCATTGGTCACGGAGGGCTTTTACATCAACACTATAGCCTCTCCGATGATGTTTCAGTAGTTTACCTAAGACCTTCGGGTCCATAGTTATTAGCTAGATGGCTTCTTCTCTCTCGTTGGATCTCAATACAAAGTTCTCCTCGATTCTCTTGGAGATCTATTCGATGTAATCTTCTTTTGCGGTGTGTTTGTCGAGATCCAATGAATTGTGGGTTTATGATCAAGATTATCTATGAACAATATTTGAGTCTTCTTTGAATTCTTTTATGTATGATTGGTTATCTTTGCAAGTCTCTTCGAATTATCAGTTTGGTTTGGCCTACTAGATTGATCTTTCTTGCAATGGGAGAAGGGCTTAGCTTTGGGTTCAATCTTGCGGTGCTCGATCCCAGTGACAGTATGGGAAACGACACGTATTGCATTGTTGCCATTGAGGATAAAAGGATGGGGTTTATATCATATTGCATGAGTTTATCCCTCTACATCATGTCATCTTGCTTAAAGCGTTACTCCGTTCTTATGAACTTAATACTCTAGATGCATGCTGGATAGCGGTCGATGTGTGGAGTAATAGTAGTAGATGCAGGCAGGAGTCAGTCTACCTGTCACGGACGTGATGCCTATATACATGATCATACCTAGATATTCTCATAACTATGCTCAATTCTAGCAATTGCTCGACAGTAATTTGTTCACCCACCATAATACTTATGCTATCTTGAGAGAAGCCACTAGTGAAACCTATGGCCCCCGGGTCTATCTTCCATCATATTAATCTTCCGTCAACTAGCTATTTCTGGCACCGTTTATTTTGCTATCTTTACTTTCAATCTATATCATAAAAATACCAAAAATATTTATCTTATTATTATTATCTCTATCAGATCTCACTCTTGCAAGTAGTCGTGAAGGGATTGACAACCCCTTTATCGCGTTGGTTGCGAGGTTCTTATTTGTTTGTGTAGGTACGAGGTGACTCACGCATGGTCTCCTACTGGATTGATACCTTGGTTCACAAAAACTGAGGGAAATATGTATGCTGCTTTGCTACATCACCCTTTCCTCTTCAAGGGAAAACCAACGCATGCTCAAGAGGTAGCAAGAAGGATTTCTGGCACCGTTGCCGGTGAGATCTACGCCGTCAAGACATACCAAGTACCCATCACAACTCTTAACCTTCGCATTACATTATTTGCCATTTGCCTCTCGTTTTCCTCTCCCCCACTTCACCGTTGCCGTTTTATTCGCCCTCTATTCCTTTCCTCCTCTCCTTACGTTCGCTTTTTCTTCTTTTCGCTTGTTTGCTTGTGTGTTGGATTGCTTGCTTGTCATGATGGCTCAAGATAATACTAAATTGTGTGACCTTGCCAATACCAACAATAATGATTTTATTAGCACTCCAATTGCTCCTCTTACCAATGCTGAATCTTGTGAAATTAATACTGCTTTGTTGAATCTTGTCATGAAAGATCCGTTTTCTGGCCTTCCTAGTGAAGATGCCGCTACCCATCTAAACAACTTTGTTGATTTGTGTGCTATGCAAAAGAAGAAATACGTGGATAATGATATTGTTAAACTTAAGCTATTTCCGTTTTTGCTAAGAGATTGTGCTAAAGCTTGGTTTTCGTCTTTGCCTAAAAATAGTATTGCTTCATGGAATAAGTGCAAAGATGCTTTTATCTCTAAGTATTTTCCTCTCGCTAAGATCATCTCTCTTAGAAACGATATTATAAATTTTAAGCAACGTTATCATGAACATGTTGCACAATCTTGGGAGAGGATAAAATTAATGGTACGTAATTGCCCTACACATGGATTGAATTTATGGATGATTATACAAAAAATTTATGCAGGATTGAATTTTTCTTCTAGAAATCTTTTAGATTCGGCCGCGGGAGGCACTTTTATGGAAATCACTTTAGGAGAATCTACTAAACTCCTAGATAATATTATGGTTAATTATTCTCTATGGCACACCGAAAGATCTACTAGTAAAAAAGTTCATGCGATGAAGAGATTAATGTTCTGAGTGGAAAGATGGATGAACTTATGAAATTGTTTGCTAATAAGAGTGCTCCTACTAATCCTAATGATACGCCTTTGTCTACTTTGATTGAGAATAATAATGAATCTATGGATGTGAATTTTGTTGGTAGGAACAATTTTGGTAACAACGCGTATAGAGGTAATTTTAATTCCAGGCCGTTTCCTAGTAACTCCTCCAATAATTATGGTAATTGCTACAACAATTCTTATGGAAATTATAATAAGATGCCATCTGATTTTGAATCTAGTATTAAAGAATTTATTATTTCGCAAAAGAGTTTCAATGCTTTGATTGAAGAAAAATTGCTTAAGATTGATGAGTTGGCTAGGAACGGGGATAGAATTTCTCTTGATGTTGATTCTTTGAAACTTAGATCTATTCCACCTAAGCATGATATCAACGAGTCTCTCAAAGCCATGAGAATTTCCATTGATGAGTGCAAAGAAAGAACCGCTAGGATGCATGCTAAGAAAGATTGCTTTGTGAAGGCGTGTTCTTCTAGTTTTTATGAGAATAAAGATGAAGATCTAAAAGTAATTGATGTGCACCCCATTAAATCCTTGTTTTTCAATATGAATCTTGATAATGATGGGATTGGAGATGAGTCAACTTTAGTTAGAAGGCGTCCCAAAAATTCGGAGTTTTAAGATCTTGATGCAAAATTTGGTAAAAGTGGGATTGAAGGGGTTAAAACTTTAGATAGCAACGAACCCACTATCTTGGATTTCAAGGAATTTAATTATGATAATTGATCTTTGATAGATTGTATTTCCTTGTTGCAATCTGTGCTAAATTCTCCTCATGCTTATAGTCAAAATAAAGCTTTTACTAAACATATCGTTGATGCTTTGATGCAATCTTATGAAGAAAAACTTGAGTTGGAATTTTCTGTCCCTAGAAAACTTTATGATGAGTGGTAACCTACAATTAAAATAAAAATTAAAGATCATGAATGCTATGCTTTTGTGATTTGGGTGCTAGTGTTTCCACGATCCCAAAAACTTTGTGTGATTTGCTAGGTTTCCGTGAATTTGATGATTTCTCTTTGAACTTGCACCTTGCGGATTCCACTATTAAAAAACCTATGGGAAGAATTAATGATGTTATTATTGTTGCAAATAGGAATTATGTGCCCATAGATTTCATTGTTCTTGATATTGATTGCAATCCTTCATGCCCTATTATTCTTGGTAGACTTTTCCTTAGAACGATTGGTGCAATTATTGTTATGAAGGAAGGGAATATTAGATTCCAATTTACGTTAAGGAAAGGCATGGAACACTTCCCTAGAAATAAAATTAAATTACCATATGAATCTATTATGAGAGCTACTTATGGATTGCCTACCAAAGATGGCAATACCTAGATCTATCTTCGCTTTTATGCCTAGCTATGGACGTTAAACGGTAGCGCTTGTTGGGAGGCAACCCAATTTTTTTTGTTCCTGTTTAGTAATAAATAATTTATATAGACTCTGTTTTGGTTGTGTTTTTTGTGTTTAGTTAGTGTTTGTGCCAAGTAGAACCGTTGGGAAGACTTGGGGAAAGTCTTTTTAATCTTGCTGTAAAAAACAGAAACTTTAGCACTTGCGAGAATTGCTGCCATTTTTTATTGGAGAGATCTATTTAGTTAATTCTTTTTTAAGATGATTAATAAATAAATTCCTCACGTCCAGCAATTTATTTTAGAATTTTTGGGGTTCCATAAGTTTGCGTTAGTTACAGATTACTACAGACTGTTCTGTTTTTGACAGATTCTGTTTTTCGTGTGTTGTTTGTTTATTTTGATGAATCTATGGCTAGTAATGGAGTTTACAAACCATAGAGAAGTTGGAATACAGTAGTTTTAACACCAATATAAATAAATAATGAGTTCATTACAGTACCATGAAGTGGTGTTTTGTTTTCTTTCGCTAACGGAGCTCACGAGATTTTCTGTTAAGTTTTGTGTTGTGAAGTTTTCAAGTTTTGGGTAAGGATTTGATGGATTATGGAACAAGGAGTGGAAAGAGCCTAAGATTGGGGATGCCCAAGTCACCCCAAGGTAAAATCCAAGGACACCAGAAAGCCTAAGCTTGGGGATGCCCCAGAAGGCATCCCCTCTTTTGTCTTCGTTCATCGGTAACTTTACTTGGAGCTATATTTTTATTCACCACATGATATGTGTTTTGCTTGGAGCGTCTTGTATGATTTGAGTCTTTGCTTTTTATTTTACCACAATCATCCTCTCTATACACACCTTTTGAGAGAGACACACATGAATCATAATTTATTAGAATACTCTATGTGCTTCACTTATATCTTTTGAGCTATATAGTTTTTGCTCTAGTGCTTCACTTATATCTTTTAGAGCACGGTGGTGGTTTTATTTTATAGAAATAATTGATCTATCATGCTTCACTTATATTATTTTGAGATTCCTTTAGAACAGCATGGGAATTTTCTTTTGATATTATAAAAAAACTTTCATATAAGTGCATTGAATACTAAGAGAAGTTTGATATTTGATGATTGTTTTGAGATATGGAGAGAGTGATATTAAAGTTATGCTAGTTGAGTAGTTGTGAATTTGAGAAATATTTGTGTTGAAGTTTGCAAGTCCCGTAGCATGCACGTATGGTAAACGTTGTGTAACAAATTTGCAACATGAGGTGTTATTTGATTGTCTTCCTTATGAGTGGCGGTCGGGGACGAGCGATGGTCTTTTCCTACCAATCTATCCCCCTAGGAGCATGCGCGTAATACTTGGTTTTTGACAACTTGTAGATTTTTGCAATAAGTATGTGAGTTCTTTATGACTAATGTTGAGTCCATGGATTATATGCACTCTCACTCTTCCATCATTGCTAACCTCTTCGGCACCGTGCATTGCCCTTTCTCACCTTGAGAGTTTGTGCAAACTTCGCCGGTACATCCAAACCCCGTGATACGATACGCTCTATCACACATAAACCTCCTTATATCTTCCTCAAAATAGCCACCATACCTACCTATTATGGCATTTCCATAGCCATTCCGAGATATATTGCCATGCAGCTTTCCATCGTTCCGTTTGTTATGACACGCATCATCGTTGTCATATTGCCTTGCATGATCATGTAGTTAACATCGTATTTGTGGCAAAGCCACCATTCATAATTCTTTCATACATGTCACTCATGAGTCATTGCACATCCTGATACACCGCCTGAGGTATTCATATAGAGTCATATCTTGTTCTAGTATCAAGTTGTAATCATTGAGTTGTAAATAAATAAATAGAAGTGTGATGATCATCATTAATAGAGCATTGTCCCAAAAAAAGAGAAAGGCCAAAAAAAGAGAAGGCCCAAAAAATAAAAAAATAAAAGGGGCAATGCTACTATCCTTTTTTTCCACACTTGTGCTTCAAAGTGGCACCATGATCTTTATAATAGAGAGTCTCTTGTTTTGTCATTTTCATATACTAGTGGGAATTTTTCATTATAGAACTTGGCTTGTATATTCCAACAATGGGCCTCCTCAAGTGCCCTAGGTCTTCGTGAGCAAGGAAGTTGGATGCACACCCACTTAGTTTCTTTTGTTGAGCTTTCATACATTTATAGCTCTAGTGCATCCGTTGCATGGCAATCCCTACTCCTTGCATTGACATCAATTTATGGGCATCTCCATAGCCCATTGATTAGCCGCGTCAATGTGAGACTTTCTCCTTTTTGTCTTCTCCACATAACCCCCTTCATTATATTATATTCCACCCATCGTGCTATATCCATGGCTCACGCTCATGTATTGCGTGAAAGTTGAAAAATGTTTGAGATTACTAAAGTATGAAACAACTGCTTGGCTTGTCATCGGGGTTGTGCATGATGAGAGATTTCTTGTGTGACGAAAATGGAGCATGACCAAACTATATGATTTTGTAGGGATGAACTTTCTTTGGCCATGTTATTTTGAGAAGACATGATTAGTTAGTATGCTTGAAGTATTATTATTTTATGTCAATATTAAACTTTTAGCTTGAATATTTTGGATCTGAACATTCATTCCACACTAAATAAAATTACATTTAGAAATATGTTTGGAAGCATTCCACATCAAAAAATTTGTTTTTATCATTTACCTACTCGAGAAAGAGCAGGAATTAAGCATGGGGATGCTTGACAGGTCTCCAACGTATCTATAATTTTTTATTGCTCCATGCTGTTATATATTCTATTTTGGATGTTTAATGAGCTTATTTATACACTTTTATATTATTTTTGGGACTAACCTATTAACCGGAGGCCCAACCTAAATTGTTGTTTTTTGCCTATTTCAGTGTTTCTTAGAAAAAGAATATCAAACGCAGTCCAAACGGAATGAAACCTTCAGGGGCGTGATTTTTGGAACAAACGTGATCCAGAGGACTTGGAGTGGATCTCAAGCAACCAACGAGGAATCCACAATGCAGGGGGCGCGCCTACCCCCCCTGGGCGCGCCCTTCACCCTTGTGGGCCCCTCGTGGCTCTACCGACCTACTTTTTCCTCCTATATATACCTATGTACCCTGAAAACATTGGGGAGCACCACGAAAACCTAATTCCACCGCCGCAACCTTCTGTACCCATGAGACCCCATCTTGGGGCCTTTTCCTGTGCTCCGCTGGAGGGGGCATTGATCACGGAGGGCTTCTACATCAACACCATAGCCTCTCCGATGATGTGTGAGTAGTTTACCTCAGACCTTCGGGTCCATAGTTATTAGCTAGATGACTTCTTCTATCTCTTTGGATCCCAATACAAAGTTCTCCTCTATTCTCTTGGAGATCTATTCGATGTAATCTTCTTTTGCGGTGTGTTTGTCGAGATCCGATGAATTGTGGGTTTATGATCAAGATTATCTGTGAACAATATTTGAATCTTCTCTGAATTCTTTTATGTATGATTGGTTATCTTTGCAAGACTCTTCGAACTATCAGTTTGGTTTGGCCTACTAGATTGATCTTTCTTGCAATGGGAGAAGTGCTTAGCTTTGGGTTCAATCATGCGGTGCTCGATCCTAGTGACAGTAGGGGAAACGACATGTATTGTATTGTTGCCATCGAGGATAAAAAGATGGGGTTCATATCATATTGCATTAGTTTATCCCTCTACATCATGTCATCTTTCTTAAAGCATTACTCCGTTCTGATGAACATAATACTCTAGATGCATGCTGGATAGCGGTCGATGTGTGGAGTAATAGTAGTAGATGCAGGAAGGAGTCGGTCTACTTGTCACGGACGTGATGCCTATATACATGATCATACCTAGATATTCTCATAACTATGCTCAATTCTATCAATTGCTTGACAGTAATTTGTTCACCCACCATAATACTTATGCTATCTTGAGAGAAGCCACTAGTGAAACCTATGGCCCCCTGGTCTATCTTCCATCATATTAATCTTTCGTCAACTAGCTATTTCTGGCACCGTTTATTTTGCAATCTTTACTTTCAATCTATATCATAAAAATACCAAAAATATTTATCTTATTATTACTATCTCTATCAGATCTCACTCTTGCAAGTGGTCGTGAAGGGATTGACAACCACTTTATCGAGTTGGTTTCGAGGTTCTTATTTGTTTGTGTAGGTACGAGGTGACTCGCGCGTGGTGTCCTACTGGATTGATACCTTGGTTCTCAAAAACTGAGGGAAATACTTACGTTGCTTTGCTGCATCACCCTTTCCTCTTCAAGGGAAAACCAATGCATGCCAAAGAGGTAGCATCATTCAACTTAGTAAGATGTGCCACAATAGTTCTAGATTCATAACCATAGAAAGGATCAGATTCAACCAAAGTAATTAACTCAAGATCGACAAAGAATTCATAATCCTTATCAGTAACAAAGATAGGTGAAGTAGCAAAATTGGGATCATATTTCATTCTAGCTTTCAAGGATTTTCCTTTCAGCTTAGCCAACAATTTCTTAAGATCCTCTCTATCATTGCAACCAAAGAAGTCTCTAGCAGTTTCTTCATCCATAACATAACCCTCAGGTACAACAGGCAATGCATATCTAGGGGGAGAATCATAATATTCAGTTTCAATAATATCATCCGTTTCAGTAATTTCATTCTTTCTAACCCTAGCAAGTTGTTCATCAGGAAATTCACCTAGTGGCACAATACTATCAAGCAGAGAAGTAGTTTCATCATAAGCATCATGCATAGCAGAAGTGGCATCATCAAAACATGCGACATATCAGAATCAATAGCAGGTGTAGGTGTCGCAAGTTTACTCAAAACAGAAGGAGAATCAAGTAAAGAGCTAGATGGCAGTTCCTTACCTCCCCTCGTAGTTGACGAATAGATCTTGGTTTTTTTGTCTTTCAGATTCCTCATAGTGATCAACAGATATAAATCCCAAGTAACTCAGAGAATAGAGCTATGCTCCACGGCAACAGCGCCAGAAAAAGGTCTTGATAACCCACAAGTATTGGGGATCGCAACAGTTTTGACGGTAGAGTATTCAACCCGAATTTATTAATTCGACACAAGGGGAGCCCAAGAATACTCTCAAGTATTAGCAGCTGAGTTGTCAATTCAACCACACCTGGAATACTTAATATCTGCAGCAAAATATTCAGTAGCAAAGTAGTATGGAAGTAACGGTAATGGTGGCAAAAGTAACAGTAGCAATTTCGTAGCAATTGTAACAGTAGCAGCGGAAAAGTAACGAAGCAAAGATCAATATGTGAAAAGCTCGTAGGCAATGGATCAACGATGGATAATTATGTCGGATGGCATTCATCATGCACCAGTTATAACATAGGGTGACACAGAATAGCTCCAATTCATCAATATAATGTAGGCATGCATTCCGAATATAGGCATACATGGTTATGGAAAAGAACTTGCATGGCATCTTTTGTCCTACCCTCCCGTGGCAGCGGGGTCCTAATGGAAACTAAGGGATATTAAGGCCTCCTTTTAATAGAGTACCGGACCAAAGCATTAGCACTTAGTGAATACGTGAACTCCTCAAACTATGATCATCACCGGGAGTGGTCCTGACTATTGTCACTCCGAGAGTGGTCCTGACTATTGTCACTCCGGGGTTGCCGAATCATAACACGTAGTAGGTGACTATAACTTGCAATATCGGATCAAGAACACAAATATATTCATGAAAACATAATAGGTTCAGATCTAAAATCATGGCACTCGGGCCCTAGAGACAAGCATTAGGCATAGCAAAGTCATAGCAACATCAATCTTAGAACATAGTGGATACTAGGGATCAAACCCTAACAAAACTAACTTGATTACATGGTAAATCTCATCCAACCCATCACGGTCCAGCAAGCCTACGATGATATTACTCATGCACGGCGGTGAGCATCATGAAATTGGTGATGGAGGATGGTTGATGATGACGATGGCGACGGATTCCCCTCTCCGAAGCCCCGAACGGACTCCAGATCTGCCCTTCCTAAGGAAGAACGGGCTTGGCGGCGGCTTCGTATCGTAAAACGTGATGAATCCTTCTCTCTAATTTTTTTCTCCCCGGTGAATTTATGGAGTTGGAGTTGAGGTCGGTGGAGGTCCAGGGGGACCCACAAGGATGGGTGGCGTGCCCCCACCCTTGTGGCCAGGGTGTGGGCCCCCTTCACTTGATTCTTTCACCAATATTTTTTTATTAATTTTAAAACTGATCTCCATGAATTTTCAAGACATTCTGAGAAATTTTATTTCTGCACAAAAATAACACCATGGCAATTCTGCTGAAAACAGCGTCAGTCCGGGTTAGTTCCATTCAAATCGTGCAAATTAGAGTCCAAAACAAGGGCAAAGCAGTTTGGAAAAGTAGATACAACGGAGACGTATCAGCAAGTCTCTTTACTCATTCCGTAATACATCATCTTGCAACTAACTCCTTAGTCACTTTCCTTGCAAGGCTTCTTGTGATATGTATTACCGAGAGGGCCCAGAGATACCTCTCTGATATACAGAGTGGCAAACCCGAATCTTGATTCATGCCAACTCAACAGACACCTTCAGAGATACCTGTAGAGCATCTTTATGATCACCCAGTTACGTTGTGACGTTTGATAGCACACATGGTATTCCTCTGGTATCCGGGAGTTGCATGATCTTATGGCCGAACAAACATGCATTTGACATTAAGAAAGTAGTAGCAATAATTTGAACGATCATATGCTATGCTAACGGATGGGTCTTGTGTTGGAAATATGCCCTAGAGGCAATAATAAGGTGGTTATTATTATATTTCCTTGTTCATAATAATTGTCTATTGTTCATGCTATAATTGTGTTGTCCGGAAATCGTAATACATGTGTGAATACATAGACCACAACATGTCGCTAGTGAGCCTCTAGTTGACTAGATCGTTGATCAATAGATGGTTATAGTTTCCTGACCATGGACATTGGATTTCATTGATAATGGGATCACATCATTAGGAGAATGATGTGATGGACAAGACCCAATCCTAAGCCTAGCACAAGATCGTGTAGTTCGTCTGCTAGAGCTTTTCTAATGTCAGTATCATTTCCTTAGACCAGGACATTGCGCAACTCCCGGATACAGTAGGAGTGCTTTGGGTGTGCCAAACGTCACAATGTAACTGGGTGGCTATAAAGGTGCACTACGGGTATCTCTGAAAGTGTCTGTTGGGTTGGGACGAATCGAGACTGGGATTTGTCACTCCGTATGACGGAGAGGTATCTCTGGGCCCACTCGGTAAGACATCATCGTAATGAGCTCAATGCGACTAAGGGGTTGGTCACGGGATGATGTGTTATGGAACGAGTAAAGAGACTTGCCGTAACGAAATTGAACGAGGTATCGGTATACCGACGATCGAATCTCGGGCAAGTAACGTACTGATTGGCAAAGGGAATTGTATACGGGATTGGTTGAATCCTCGACATCGTGGTTCATCCGATGAGATCATCGTGGAACATGTGGGAGCCAACATGGGTATCCAGATCCCACTGTTGGTTATTGGCCGGAGAGTTGTCTCGGTCATGTCTGCATGGTTCCCGAACCCGTAGGGTCTACACACTTAAGGTTCGATGACGCTAGGGTTATTAGGAATATTTGTATGTGATTACCGAATGTTTTTTGGAGTCCCGGATGAGATTCCGGACGTCACGAGGAGTTCCGGAATAGTCAAGAAGTGAATATTTATATATGGGAAGTCATCATACGGTCACCGAAAATATTCGGGGGTATGCCGGTATTGTACCGGGACCACCGGAGGGGTTCCGGGGGTCCACCGGGAGGGTCCACCTGCCTTGGAGGGCCTTATGGGCTGTAGGTGGAAGGGAACTAGCCCCTAGTGGTCTGGGCGCCATCCCACCCTAGGGCCCATGCGCCTAGGGTTTGGGGGAACCCTAAAGGGGGGCGCCACCCTTGCTTGGGGGGCAAGCCCCCTCCCCCTTGGCCGCTGCCCCCCTCTAGATCTCATCTAGAGGGGCCGGCCCCCCTTCCCCCTTCTCCCAATAAATAGAGGGGCGAGGGGAGGGCTGCAGCACCACATCCGAGGCGCAGCCCCTCCCCTCCCCAACACCTCTCCTCCTCCGCGTGAGCTTGGCGAAGCCCTGCCGGAGAACTGCCACTCCGTCACCACCACGCCGTCGTGCTGCTGTTGGAGCCTTCTTCCTCAACCTCTCCCTCCTCCTTGCTGGATCAAGGCGTGGGAGACGTCACCGGGCTGCACATGTGTTGAACGCGGAGGCGCCGTTGTTCGGTGCTTAGATCGGATTCGGCCGCGATCTAAATCGCTACGTGTACGACTCCTCCAACCACGTTCTTGCAAAGCTTCCGACTCGCGATCTTCAAGGGTATGAAGATGCACTCCCCTCTCTCTCGTTGCTAGTTACTCCATAGATTGATCTTGGTGATGCGTAGAAATTTTTTAATTTCTGCAACGATCCCCAACAGTGGCATCATGAGCTAGGTCTATGCGTAGTTTCTATGCACTAGTAGAACACAAGTTGTTGTGGGCATCGATTTTGTGAATTTACTTGTCGTTACTATTCTTATCTTGATTCAGCGGCATCGTGGGATGAAGCAGCCTGGACCGACCATACACATACGCTTACGTGAGACTGGTTCTATCGATTGACATGCACTAGTTGCATAAGGTGGCTAGCGGGTGTCTGTCTCTCCCACTTCAGTCGGATCGGATTCGATGAAAAGGGTCCTTATGAAGGGTAAATAGAAATTGGCATATCACGTTGTGGTTTTGGCGTAGGTAAGAAACGTTCTTGCTAGAAACCTATAGAAGCCACATAAAAACTTGCAACAACAATTAGAGGACGTCTAACTTGTTCTTGCAACATATGTCGTGCGATGTGATATGGCCAAAAGAATGTGATGAATGATATATGTGATATATGAGATTGATCATGTTCTTGTAATAGGAATCACGACTTGCATGTCGATGAGTATGACAACCAGCAGGAGCCATAGGAGTTGTCTTAATTTATTTATGACCTGCGTGTTAACATAAACGTCATGTAATTACTTTACTTTATCGCTAACCGTTAGCCATAGTAGTAGAAGTAATAGTTGGCGAGACAACTTCATGAAGACACGATGATGGAGATCATGATGATGGAGGTCATGGTGTCATGCCGGTGACAATGATGATCATGTCCCCCTGAAGATGGAGATCAAAAGGAGCAAAATGATATTGGCCATATCATGTCACTATTTGATTGCATGTGATGTTTATCATGTTTTACATCTTATTTGCTTAGAACGACGGTAGCATAAATAAGATGATCCCTCGCAATAATTTCAAGAAAGTGTTCCCCCTAACTGTGCACCGTTGCTAAGGTCCGTTGTACCGAAGCACCACGTAATGATTGGGTGTGATAGGTTCTAACGTGCGCATATAACGGGTGTAAGCCAGATTTACACACGCAATACACTTAGGTTGACTTGACGAGCCTAGCATGTACAGACATGGCCTCGGAACACGGAAGACCGAAAGGTTGAACATGAGTCGTATAGAAGATACGATCAACATGAAGATGTTCACCGATGATGACTAGTCTGTCTCACATGATGATCGGACACGGCCTAGTTGACTCAGATCATGTATCACTTAGATGACTAGAGGGATGTCTATCTGAGTGGGAGTTCATTAAATAATTTGATTAGATGAACTTAATTATCATGAACATAGTCTAAAAATCTTTGTAATATGTCTTGTAGATCAAATGGCCCACGCTAATGTTGCCCTCAACTTCAACGCGTTCCTAGAGAAAACCAAGCTGAAAGACGATGGCAGCAAATACACGGACTGGGTCCGTAACCTGAGGATCATCCTCATAGCTGCCAAGAAAGCATTTGTCCTTGATGCACCGCTAGGTGAAGCACCTATTTTCCCAGCAGATCAAGACGTTATGAACGCCTGGCAGATGCGCAGTGATGATTACTCCCTGGTTCAGTGCGGCATGCCTTACAACTTAGAACCGGGGCTCCAAAAGCGTTTTGAGCAACACGGAGCATATGAGATGTTCCAAGAGCTGAAAATGGTTTTCCAAGCTCATGCCCGGGTCGAGAGATATGAAGTCTCCGACAAGTTCTACAGTTGTAAGATGGAGGAGAATAGTTCCGTCAGCGAGCACATACTCAAATGTTTGGGTTGCACAACCGCTTGTCTCAGCTGGGAGTTAACCTCCCGGATGATGCAGTCGTTGACAGAATCCTTCAGTCGCTCCCACCTTGCTACGAGAGCTTTGTGATGAACTTCAATATGCATGGGATGGAAAAGACCATTCCTGAGGTATATTCAATGTTGAAATCAGCGGAGGTGGAAATAAAAAAGGAACATCAAGTGTTGATGGTGAATAAAACCACTAAGTTCAAGAAAGGCAAGGGTAAAAGGAACTTCAAGAAGGACGGCAAGGGAGTTGCCGCGCCCGGTAAGCAAGCTGTCGGGAAGAAGACAAAGAATGGACCCAAGCCTGAGACTGAGTGCTTTTATTGCAAGGGAAACGGTCACTGGAAGCGGAACTACCCCAAGTACTTAGCGGATAATAAGGCCGACAATGTCAAAGGTATATGTGATATACATGTTATTGATGTGTACCTAACCAGCGCTCGTAGTACCTCCTGGGTATTTGATACCGGTGTGGTTGCTCATATTTGTAACTCAAAACAGGAGCTGCGGAATAAACGGAGACTGACGAAGGACGAGGTGACGATGTGCATCGGGAATGGTTCCAAGGTCGATGTGATCGCCGTCGGCACGCTACCTCTACATTTACCTACGGGATTAGTTTTAAACCTCAATAATTGTTATTTAGTACCAGCTTTGAGCATGAACATTGTATCTGGATCTCGTTTAATGCGAGATGGCTACTCATTTAAATCTGAGAATAATGGTTGTTCTATTTATATGAGATACATGTTTTATGGTCATGCCCCGCTGGTCAATGGTTTATTCTTATTTAATCTCGAACGTGATGTTACACATATTCATAGTGTGAATGCCAAAAGATGTAAGGTTGATAATGATAGTCCCACATACTTGTGGCACTGCTGCCTTGGTCACATTGGTGTCAAACGCATGAAGAAACTCCATGCAGATGGACTTTTGGAGTCTCTTGATTATGAATCATTTGACATGTGCGAACCATGCCTCATGGGCAAAATGACCAAGACTCTGTTCTCCGAAACAATGGAGCGAGCAACCAACTTATTGGAAACCATACATACTGATGTGTGCGGTCAATGAGTGTTGAGGCTCGCGGAGGCTATCGTTATGTTCTCACCCTCACCGATGACTTGAGTAGATATGGATATGTCTACTTAATGAAACACAAGTCTGAGACCTTTGAAAAGTTCAAGGAATTTCAGAGTGAGGTTGAGAATCAACGTGACAGGAAAATCAAGTTCTTACGATCAGATCGTGGGGGAGAATATTTGAGTCACGAATTTGGCACGCACTTAAGGAAATGCGGAATTGTTTCACAACTCACGCCGCCTGGAACACCTTAGCGTAATGGTGTGTCCGAACGTTGTAATCGCACTTTATTGGATATGGTACGATCTATGATGTCTCTTACCGATCTACTGCTGTCATTTTGGGGTTATGCTATAGAGACTGCCGCGTTCACTTTAAATAGGGCTCCGTCGAAATCCGTTGAGACGACACCGTATGAATTGTGGTTTGGTAAGAAACCTAAGCTGTCGTTTCTGAAAGTTTGGGGATGCGATGCTTATGTCAAGAAACTTCAACCTGAAAAGCTCGAACCCAAATCGGAAAAATCCGTCTTCATAGGATACCCTAAGGAAACTATTGGGTATACCTTCTACCTCAGATCCGAAGGCAAGATCTTTGTTGCCAAGAATGGATCCTTTCTAGAGAAAGAGTTTCTCTCGAAAGAAGTAAGTGGGTGGAAAGTATAACTTGATGAAGTATTGCCTCTTGAACCGGAGAGTGGCGCAGCTCAAGAAAATGTTTCTGAGGTGCCTGCACCGACTAGAGAGGAAGTTAATGATGATGATCATGAAACTTCAGATCAGGTTGCTACTAAACTTCGTAGGTCCACAAGGACACGTTCCACGCCAGAGTGGTACGGCAACCCTGTCCTGGAAATCATGTTGTTAGACAATGGTGAACCTTCAAACTATGAAGAAGAAATGGCGGGCCCAGATTCTGACAAATGGCTGGAAGCCATGAAATCTGAGATAGGATCCATGTATGAAAACGAAGAATGGACTTTGACTGACTTGCCCGATGATCGGTGAGCCATAGAAAATAAATGGATCTTTAAGAAGAAGACAGACGTGGATGTTAATGTGACCATCTATAAGGCTCGGCTTGTCGCTGAGGGTTATCGACAAGTTCAAGGGGTTGACTACGATGAGACTTTCTCACCCGTAGCAAAGCTGAAGTCCGTCTGAATCATGTTAGCAATTGCCGCATTCTATGATTATGAGATATGGCAAATGGACGTCAAAACAGCATTCCTTAATGGTTTCCTTAAGGAAGAATTGTATATGATGTAGCCAGAAGGTTTTGTCGATCCTAAGAATGCTGACAAGGTATGCAAGCTCTAACGCTCAATCTATGGGTTGGTGCAAGCATCTCGGAGTTGGAACATTCGATTTGATGAGATGATCAAAGCGTTTGGGTTTACGCAGACTTATGGAGAAGCTTGTGTTTACAAGAAAGTGAGTGGGAGCTCTGTAGCATTTGTCATATTATATGTGGATGACATACTATTGATGGGAAATGATATAGAATTCTTGGAAAGCATAAAGGTCTACTTGAACAAGTGTTTTTCAATGAAGGACCTTAGAGAAGCTGCTTATATATTAGGCATCAAGATCTATAGAGATAGATCGAGACGCCTCATTGGTCTTTCACAAAGCACGTACCTTGACAAGATATTGAAGAAGTTCAATATGGATCAGTCCAAGAAGGTGTTCTTGCCTGTATTGCAAGGTATGAGATTGAGCGCAGCTCAATGCCCGACCACGGCATAAGATAGAGAAAAGATGAGTGTCGTCCCCTATGCCTCGGCCATAGGGTCTATTATGTATGCCATGCTGTGTACCAGACCTGATGTAAACCTTTCCGTAAGTTTGGTATGAAGGTACCAAAGTAATCCCGACATGGAACATTGGACAGCGGTCAAGAATATCCTAAAGTACCTGAAAAGGACTAAGGATATGTTTCTCGTTTATGGAGGTGACGAAGAGCTCGTCGTAAAGGGTTACGTTGATGCTAGCTTCGACACAGATCTGGATGACTCCACGTCACAAACCGGATACGTGTATATTTTGAATGGTGGGGCAGTCAGCAAGTGTAGTTGCAAGCAAAGCGTCGTGGCAGGATCTACATGTGAAGCGGAGTACATGGAAGCCTCGGAGGCAGCACAAGAAGCAATCTGGATGAAGGAGTTCATTACCGACCTAGGAGTTATTCCCAATGCGTCGGGCCCGATGACTCTCTTCTGAGACAACACTGGAGCTATTGCCCTTGCCAAGGAGCCCAGGTTCCACAGGAAGACCAGGCATATCAAGCGTCGCTTCAACTCCATTCGTGAAAATGTTCAAAATGGAGACATAGATATTTGTAAAGTGCATACGGACCTGAATGTCGCAGATCCGTTGACTAAACCTCTTCCTCGAGCAAAACATGATCAACACCAGAACTCTATGGGTGTTCGATTCATCACAATGTAACTAGATTATTGACTCTAGTGCAAGTGGGAGACTGTTGGAAATATGCCCTAGAGGCAATAATAAAATGGTTATTATTATATTTCCTTGTTCATAACAATTGTCTATTGTTCATGCTATAATTATGTTATCCGGAAATCGTAATACATGTGTGAATACATAGACCACAACATGTCCCAAGTGAGCCTCTAGTTGACTAGCTCGTTGATCAAAAGATGGTTACAGTTTCCTGACCATGGACATTGGATGTCATTGATAACGGGATCACATCATTAGGAGAATGATGTGATGGACAAGACCCAATCCTAAGCCTAGCACAAGATCATGTAGTTCGTCTGCTAGAGCTTTTCTAATGTCAGTATCATTTCCTTAGACCATGAGATTGTGCAACTCCCGGATACCGTAGGAGTGCTTTGGGTGTGCCAAACGTCATAATGTAACTGGGTGGCTATAAAGGTGCACTATGGGTATCTTCGAAAGTGTCTATTGGGTTGGGACGAATCGAGACTGGGATTTGTCACTCCGTATGACAGAGAGGTATCTCTGGGCCCACTCGGTAAGACATCATCATAATGAGCTCAATGTGACTAAGGGGTTGGTCACGGGATGATGTGTTATGGAACGAGTAAAGAGACTTGCCGTAACGAGATTGAACGAGGTATCGGTATACCAATGATCGAATCTCGGGCAAGTAACGTACGGATTGACAAAGGGAATTGTATACGGGATTACTTGAATCCTCGACATCGTGGTTCATCCGATGAGATCATCGTGGCACATGTGGTAGCCAACATGGGTATCCAGATCCCACTGTTGGTTATTGGCCAGAGAGTTGTCTCGGTCATGTCTGCATGGTTCCCGGACCCGTAGGGTCTACACACTTAGGGTTCGATGACGCTAGGGTTATTAGGAAGATTTGTATGTGATTATCGAATGTTGTTCGGAGTCCTGGATGAGATCCTAGATGTCACGAGGAGTTTCGGAATAGTCCGGAAGTGAAGATTTATATATGGGAAGTCATCATACGGTCACCGGAAATATTCGGGGGTATGCCGGTATTGTACCGGGACCACCGGAGGGGTTCCGGGGGTCCACCGGGAGGGTCCACCGGGAGGGTCCACCTGCCCCGGAGGGCCTTATGGGCTATAGGTGGAAGGGAACCAGCCCCTAGTGGGCTGGGCGCCATCCCACCCTAGGGCCCATGCGCCTAGGGTTTGGGGGGGAACCCTAAAGGGGGGCGCCACCCTTGCTTGGGGGGCAAGCCCCCTCCCCCTTGGCCGCCGCCCCCCTCTAGATCTCATCTAGAGGGGCCGGCCCTCCTTCCCCCTTCTCCCTATAAATAGAGGGGCGAGGGGAGGGCTGTAGCACCCGCAGCCCTCCCCTCCCCAACACCTCTCCTCCTTCGCGTGAGCTTGGCGAAGCCCTGCCGGAGAACTGCCACTCCATCACCACCACGCCGTCGTGCTGCTGTTGGAGCCTTCTTCCTCAACCTCTCCCTCCTCCTTGCTGGATCAAGGCGCGGGAGACGTCACCGGGCTGCACGTGTGTTGAACGCGGAGGCGTCCTTGTTCGGTGCTTAGATCGGATTCGGCCGCGATCTGAATTGCTACGTGTATGACTCCTCCAACCGCGTTCTTGCAACGCTTCTGACTCATGATCTTCAAGGGTATGAAGATGCACTCCCCTCTCTCTCGTTGCTAGTTACTCCATAGATTGATCTTGGTGATGCGTAGAAATTTCTCAATTTCTGCAATGATCCCCAACATCTTGTCCATCACATCGTTCTCCTAATGATGTGATCCCGTTATCAAATGAAAACTCATGTCTATCGTTAGGAAACCTTTACCATCTTTGATCAACGAGCTAGTCTAGTAAAGGCTCACTAGGGACATGGTATTTGTTTATGTATTCACACATGTATTTAAGTTTCCGGTCAATACAATTCTAGCATGAATAATAAACCTTTATCATGAATAAGGAAATATAATAATAACAACTTTATTATTGCATCTAGGGCATATTTCCATTAGTCTCCCACTTCCACTAGAGTCAATAATCTAGTTCACATCATCATGTGATTAGCACCCATAGTTCACATCGCCATGTGACTAACACCCAAAGAGTTTACTAGAGTTAATAATCTAGTTCACAATACCATGTGATTAATACCCAAAGAGTACTAAGGTGTGATCATGTTTTGCTTCTGAGAGAAGTTTAGTTAATGGGTCTGCCATATTCAGAACCGTATGTATTTTGCAAATTTCGATGTCTGCAATGCTCTGCATGGAGCTACTCTAGCTAATTGCTCCCACTTTCAATATGTATCCCGATTAAGACACAGAGTCATTCGAATCAGTGTAAAGCTTGCATCGACATAACCCTTTACGACGAACTCTTAATCACCTCCATAACAGAGAAACATTTCCTTAGTCCTCTTGGGTAACTAAGGATAATTTTGACCGATGTCCAGTGATCCACTCCTGGATCACTATTGTACCCCCTTGCCAAAATCATGGCAAGGCACACAACAAGTCTAGTACACAACATTGCATACTTTATAGAACCTATGGCTGAGGCATAGGGAACAACTTTCATTCTCTCTCTATCTTCTGCCACAATCGGGCTTTGAGTCTTACCAGACCTTTCTTTCACACCTTGCAACATAGGCAAGCACCCTTTCTTTGACTGATCTATTTTGAACTTCTTCGAAACTTTGCCAAGGTATGTGCTTTGTGAAAGTCCTATTAAGCGTCTTGATCTATCCCTATAGATCTTGATGCCCAATATGTAAGTAGCTTCATTGAGGTCTTTTATTGAAAATTCTTATTCAAGTATCCTTTTATGCCATCTAGAAATTATATATCATTTCCAATGAACAATATGTCATCCACATATAATATCAGGAATGCTACAAAGCTCCCACTCACATCTTGTAAATACAGGCTTCACCAGAAGTCTGCATAAAACCATATGCTTTGATCACCTCATCAAAGCGTATATTCCAACTCCAAGATGCTTGCACTAGTCCATAGATGGATCGCTGGAGCTTGCATACTTTGTTAGCACCTTTAGGATCGACAAAACCTTCTGGTTGCATCATATACAACTCTTCTTTGAGAAAACTGTTAAGTAATGTCGTTTTGAGGTCCATTTGCCAGATTTCATAATCATAAAATGCAGCCATTGCTAACATGATTTAAACATGCTTAAGCATCACTACGGGTGAGAAAGTCTCATCGTAATCAACGATGTGTCTCCAACGTATCTACTTTTCCTAATGCTTTTCCTCTTGTTTTGGACTCTAATTTGCATGATTTGAATGAAACTAACCCCGGACTGATGCTGTTTTCAGCAAAACTGCCATGGTATTGTTTTTGTGCAGAAATAAAAGTTCTTGGAATGGAATGAAACTTTGTGAGGATTTTTTATATCAATAAAGAGAATTTCTGGAGCCAAGATCCATCGGAGGTGGGCACCTGGGTGGGCACAACCCACCAGGGTGCGCCCCCTCCTGGCGTGCCCAGGTGGGTTGTCCCCACCTGGTGGCCCCGCAGACCTCAACCCTGATACTATAAAATCACATATTCAGAGAAAAAATCAGGGAGAAAGAATTATCGCGATCCACGAGACGAAGTTGTCGTCACCTCCTATTCTTCATCGAGAGGCCAGATCTGGAGTCCGTTTGGGGCTCCAGAGAGGGGGATCTTTGTTCTTCGTCATCACCAACCCTTCTCCATTGTCAATTGCATGATGCTCCCCACTGGGAGTGAGTAATTCCTTTGTAGGCTCGCTGGTCGGTGAGGAGTTGGATGAGATTCATCATGTAATCTAGTTAGTTTTGTTAGGGGTTGATCCCTAGTATCCACTATGTTCTGAGATTGGTGTTGCTATGACTTTGCCATGCTTAATGCTTGTCACTTTGGGCCCAGGTGCCATGATTTCAGATCTGAACCGTTTATGTCATCACCATTATATCTATGTTGTAGATCCGATCTTGCAAGTTATAGTCACCTACTACGTGTTATGTACCGGCAACCCTGGAGTGACAATAGTCGGGACCACTCCCGATGATGACCGTAGTTTGAGGAGTTCATGTATTCACCGTGTGTTAGTGCTTTGTTCCGGTTCTTTATTAAAAGGAGGCCTTAATATCCCTTAGTTTCCAATTGGACCCCGCTGCCATGGGAGGGTAGGACAAAATATATCATGCAAGTTCTTTCCATAAGCACGTATGACTATTTACAGAACACATGCCTACATTATATTTATGAAATGGAGCTAGTGTCGTATAGCCCTAGGTTATGACTGTCACATGATGAATATCATCCAACAAATCACCGATCCAATGGCTACGAATTTATCTTATACTGTTCTTGCTAAGTTACCACTGCTATCCTTACCGTTGCACTTTCTACTAAATTACTGCTATCACTGTTATCGTTGCTATTGGTATTTTTACTACTATCAAAACTATCATATTACTATGCTACTGATCACTTTGCTGCAAATAATTAATCTCCAGGTGTAACTGAATTGACAACTCAGTTGCTAATACTTACAAATATTCTTTGGCTCCCCTTGTGTCGAATCTACAAATTTGGTTGAATACTTTACCCTCGAAAATTGTTGCGACCCCCTATACTTGTGGGTTATCATGTCCTTTTTCTAGCGTCGTTGCCGGGGAGCATAGCTATATTTGTTGAGTCACTTGGGATTATTATCAATTTATCACTATGAAGAATCTGAAGATGCTAAGACTAATATTTATCCCTCTAAGACGAGGGGAGGTAAGGAAATGCCATCCAGTTCTGCTTTAGATTCACCTTCTGTTATAAGTAAACTTGCAACACCACCACATGCCATTAATCCTGATATGTTGCAAGTTATTGATGATGCTACTTCTGCTATGAATGATACTTATGATGATGCTAGTACCTTGCTTGATGTTAATGATGTGCCACTTGGTGATTTTCTTGATGAACAAATTGCTAGAGTAATACAACATGATGTTGTTGAATCTGATGATGAGCTTGAACCTGAAACTCCTAAAACACCTGGTAGAACTAGCCTTCTTAGATATGAATTGCCTAAGGTACCGACAGGTTATGTTATGAATGAGGAGACAACTAGAGATATTCTTGCTTGTAAGGATAGAGATGATCTAGTGGAATTATTTTGCCAGTATAAAGAAAAATCTCTGAATGCTAGAATGCAATATGATCCTAAGTTTGCTACTTCACCTATCTTTATTGATGATAATGATTATGAATTCTCTGTCAACCCAGAGTTAATTACTTCGATTGAATCTGATCCTTTCCATGTTTATGAAACTGTTGTGGCACATCTTACTAAGTTGAATGACATAGCCACCCTTTTTACTCATGATGAGAAAACTCGTTATTACTTTATTCTCAAATTGTTTTCGTTCTCATTAAAGGGTGATGCTAAAGCTTGGTACAATACTCTTGCTCCTGGTTGTGTGCGTAATCCCCAGGATATGATTTATTACTTCTCTGAAAAAATATTTCCATGCTCATAAGAAACAAGCTGCCTTGCAAGAAATATTTAACTTTGTGCAAATTAAACAAGAGAGTCTCCCACAAGCTTGGGAGAGGCTTTGCCTAATCATCCTCTTATGAAAAATGAAATACTTGATATCTTCTATAGTGGACTAACCGATGATTCTAGGGATTTTCTAGATAGTTGTGCTGGTTGTATTTTCAGGGAACGAACTGTTTGGCAAGCCGAAGAATTATTGAATAACATATTGACAAATTATGATGATTGGACTCTTCCTGAACCACCGGCTAAACCCACTCCGAAGAAGAGGGGTATATTATATCTCAGTTCTAAAGATATGCAAGTGGCAAAGAAATCTATGAAGGAAAAAGGTATTAAAGTCGAGGATGTCGAAAATTTACCCCTATTGAAGAAATACATGGGCTCGATACACCACCAACACCTAAGGTGGTAGAGGTAAATTCTCTAATGAAGTTCAATGATAATGATAATCCTCACAATATGCACACTAGCCAATGCCTTTATGAGTTTGAAAACTATATTAGAAAACAAGATCAACTTCAATGCAAATGTTATGAAACAATTGAAGTATAATTCTGATATGATTGCTCGCTTGACTTGTTATTTAGAATCTCAAATGATGTTAGAGGTGTTGGAAATCATGCTTCTATGGTACAAACCCAGTTAGAACAAGTTGCTAAATCTCAAAGAGAGTTGCTAGATGAAATGAATAATAGCATACATGACTTTGCTGTTAGAGTTCCAACTAGAGGAGGTCAAATGACTCAGGAACCACTTTATCTTGAGGGACATCCAAAAAGAATTGAACAGGATTCACAAAGGAACAACACCACTGCACCTAGTCCTTCTAAAAAGAAAAAGAAAAAGAAAAATGATAGGACTTCACATGCTTCTACTGAACCTGAAGTAGAAAAACCTCTTGATAATGATAATGAAGTTTCTATCTCTGATGCTGAAACTCAACCTGGTAGTGAACACTCACCTTCTGATAATGAAGAAGTTAATGATGAGGTTCATGAAGATATTCAACCAAATAATAAAGAACCAGACAATGATGTTGAGATAGAACCACTAGTTGATCTTGATAACCCACAACCTAAGAATACAAGATATGATAAAAGAGACTTCATTGCTAGAAAACATGGTAAAGAAAGAGAACCGTGGGTTAAAAACCTTTTCCCTTTCCACCCAAGTTAACTAAAAAGAAAGATGAAGAAGAATTTGAACGCTTTGCTAAAATGCTGAGGCCAGTCTTTTTGCATACTCGCTTGACTGGTATCTTGAAAATTCCTCCTTATGCAAAGTATATGAAAGACATCATCACTAATAAGAGAAAAATACCGGAAGCTGAAATCTCCACCATGCTAGCTAATTATACTTTTAAGGATGGAGTCCCTAAAAAACTTGGAGATCCGGGAATACTAACTATACCTTGCTCTATAAAAAAGAATTATGTGAAAACTGCTTTGTGTAATTGAGGAGCTGGTGTTAGTGTTATGCCTTTCTCTTTATATAAAAAGACTTGATTTCAATAAACTCACACCTACTGAAATATCTTTGTAAATGGCTAACAAATCAACTGCCATACCTATCTGTATCTGTGAGGATGTGCCCGTTGCTATTGCTAATGTTACTATTTTGACAGACTTTGTTATTCTTGAGATGCCCGAGGACGACAACATGTCGATTATCCTTGGTAGACCCTTCTTGAATACTGCAGGGGCTGTTATTGATTGCAATAAAAGCAAGGTCACTTTTCATATCAATGGTAATGAGCATACGGTGCACTTTCCGAAGAAACAATTCCAAGTGAATGGTATTAATGTTATAGAAAAGTCTCCGACAATCACTATTGGAAGTTTTCAAATACCTCTACCTACTGCCAAAAAGAAATATGAAATGCTTATTGTTGGGGACATTCATATCCCCGTTGAGGTAACTTAGTGATTTACGAAAGTTCTTCGGTTTCATGCTAATCGAAAGTGGTTGTTAATAAGACCTGATCAACCTTATTAATGGATCAACCATATTAATGATATCCAGGCAATGATCATTACATAGGCATCACGTCCAAGATTAGTAGACCGACTCTTGCCTGCATCTACTACTATTACCCCACGCATTGTCTGCTATCCAGCATGCATCTAGTGGATTAAGTTCATGGGAAAACGGAATAATGCAATAAGAACGATGACATGATGTAGACAAGATCTATCTATGTAGAGATAGACCCCATCGTTTTATCCTTAGTAGCAACGATACATACGTGTTTGTTCCCTTTCTGTCACGGGGATCAAGCATCATAAGATCGAACCAACTACAAAGCACCTCTTCCCATTGCAAGATAAATAGATCAAGTTGGCCAAACAAAACCCAAATATCAGAGAAGAAATACGAGGCTACAAGCAATCATGCATAAAAGAGATCAAAGAAACTCAAATAACTTTCATGGATATAAAAAGATAGTTCTGATCATAAACTCAAAGTTCATCCGATCCCAATAAACACACCGCAAAAGGAGTTACATCATATGGATCTCCAAGAGACCATTGTATTGAGAATCAAACGAGAGAGAGGAAGCCATCTAGCTACTAACTACGGACCCGAAGGTCTACAAATAACTACTCACGCATCATTAGAGAGGCACCAATGGAAGTGGTGAACCCCTCTGTGATGGTGTCTAGATTGGATTTGGTGGTTCTGGACTCTACGACGGCTGGAATTGATTTTCGACGACTGCCCTAGGGTTTATGGAATATCGGGGTATTTATAGAGCAAAGAGGCGGTCCGGGGGGCACCCGAGGTGGGCACAACCCGACCAGGCGCGCCCTGGTGGGTTGTGCTCTCCTCGGAGCACCCCCCAGGCACTGCCTTGGCCCATTAGGTGTCTTCTGGTCCATAAAAAATCTCCTTAAAGTTTTGCTGCATTTGACTCCGTTTGGTCTACGATGTAAAAAACATGCAAAAAACAACAACTGGCACTTGGCACTATGTCAATAGGTTAGTACCAAAAAATGATATAAAATGAATATAAAATGATTATTAAACATCCAAGATTGATAATATAACAGCATGGAACAATAAAAAATTATAGATACGTTGGAGACTTATGAGCATCCCCAAGCTTAACTCCTACTTGTCCTTGAGTAGGTAAGTGATAAAAACAGAATTTTTGATGTGGAATGCTGCCTATCATGTCATGCATATTTTTTTCCCTCTTGGCATGGACATGTTGGACTTTTATATTGTTCAAAGCAATAGTCTAGTTTTGACATGATAACTTAAATACTCAAGCATATCAACAAGCAACCATGTCTTTCAAAATATAAATGCTAAAATAAGCTATCCCTAGCCCATCATGCTCAATCATTGATCCATTCATGAAACACACTCGCATATTAACTACACCCAATGCTCAAGTATGATCATAGTGCCTCCTAGTTGGTGCTTTTGTAAGAGAATATGGAGACTTAAATTCAAAAATAAAAAATGCATAAAGTAAAAGAAAGGCCCTTCCCAAAGGGAAGTAGGGATTTGTTGAGGTGCCAGAGCTCATAGCGAAAAACGTAGAGCTAAAACCATTTGGGAGGTGTGTCCTTCCCACCAATGAAAATGACTTAGAGTTCCCAACACTTTCCATGCTAGATATATCATAGGCGGTTCCCAAACAGAAAATAAAGTTTATTCCTTTTTCCACCATACTTTCACTTTCCATGGCTAACCATATCCACAGGTGCCTTCCATACCAACACTTTCCAGGGAATTTATTATTTGACAACATAAAGTAAATTCATTTTTCATTTCGGGACTGGGCATCCCTAATACCTTTGCCTTACTCTCATGCAATCACAAGTGAATAAACACTCATCATGAGTGTTGGCATTCTGGGAACGGGGGTCCCCAGAATTGCCTGCCTGCGGCCCACGACATGGCTTTGCTGGCAGGCCTATACGGGCCATCTTCATCAACAAGGAATCAAGACCCTCGCGAGGGGCCAAGCCTTGCAAGGCGGACGACACAAGACTTCCACAGGAGCGGCCTCACAAGGCTGGCTCGTGAGGGGTGGAGAGTTCAAGGTCAGGCAAACCTTGCGAGGTTCTCGTGATGTAAGCCGTGACGATCGAGACTAGGCGAGCGCCAGCGCGTGCAGCGTCCTTGTTTCCTCTTTGGTGCTAAGGGGGCAAGCGCAGGCGCGGAGTACCGAGGCATCAAGCAAAGGTTTCCATATTGGTGTAACGAGACCAAGACCAGAAGGACGGCAAGACGGAGGTCACCATGGAGCCCAGGACGGCATCACCACTAGAACCTTTGGCAGGCGAAGACCACCTTTTGTCAGGATAGCTTGTACTAGCTGTCCCCTTTCAAACTAGCCGTTGTTGGCTCCCTTCCCGCTCAATATTTGGGAAGAGGACCAGGGCCCCTATAAATAGGACTAGCCACCACCAGAGACAGGATCATTGAAGGTCATCCTCAACCACACAAGTTCACCAAGCACAAGAACACCTCAACCTCAGGAGGCTGTTCTTCCCCTTGTATTGTTCGTCCTCAGCCCAAGAGGCAATCCACCACCACCACACCGGAGTAGGGTATTACACCACAACGATGGCCCGAACCAGTATAAATCTGGCGCCCTTTGTGTTGCGAGTTCGTCGAGTTAGTTCGTGAGATCTTAGACAAGTTAGGACATGGATCGATAGGGGGAGATCTTCGCACGCACCCCAGTGTTTGAACCTTAAGGGTCTTGCCGGAACCAGTGATCCAACATTTGGCGCGCTAGGTAGGGGTGCGCCGAAGCTTCCCTTTCGTCGCTTCATCGTATCCATGGCGGACGCATGTCGCGCCTGTGCCGAGCGCCGGGCTGCCCTCACACTTGCGTTGCTCAGACGGCCCCCGTTGGCGGGCCACCCCGTCGCTCTCTGTCTCCTGCCGCCAACGCTGCCACTGGCCCGGCGGGGAACGAGCAGCAAGCATCCTCACTGCCCCCCTCGGTGCCACAGGACGGCCGCACCGCCACTCCATCACTGACTCCCACTGGTTCGCGATGCATGGCCCGCGATCCTCATGGCGCACGAGCTTCTACGCTACCGCCCAGTCGACGACCACTACAAGGACTGGCTTGACCGCATTACCGAGCTTGTCCGCGCCGTAGGGGGCTCCACTGCGTCGTCCCACTCTCTGCCTCGCCCTCTGCCAGCCACGGGCAATGCAGCTCATGAAGCACCTCCACCATCTCTGCCCCAAGATGGCGCCCTAGCGCCAAGGCAGGCGGCTCCGCGGGGTGACCCACCGCATCCGGCGCCTGCACGTGAAGAAAGAAGCTGTCAAGAAGTACCTCGATCGCAAGCGAACGCCCCACCACTCCTCGCTCCGCCGCGCCAGGATCTTTTGCTGCGGCAAGGCCCCGTGACATTCGCCATAGCGGCGCGCGGGCGCCAAGACCATGCTCCACCTCCAAGGTGGGCACCGGTGACCATGGACGGCTGCCGCGCCTTTACCCCCGAGCCGCGTAGCGTTGCCTGGCCGGGAAAATTCAAGCCAAATCTGCCTCCTCGCTACTACGGCACCCCGACCCCGCGGAGTTCCTGCAGCTCTACGAGCTGAGCATCGAGGTGGCCAACGGCGACGAGAAAGTCATGGCGAACTGGTTTCCCATGGCTCTCAAGGATGGCCCCCGCTCTTGGCTCCTAAACCTGCCTCCAGGCTCACTTTCCTCCTGGGACGAGATGCGCAACCGCTTCATCGTTAACTTCCAGAGCACTCGCGACCGCCCCCCGGTCGCAGGTGACCTATGCCGCATCAAGCAACAACCAGGAGAGACCCTACAGAAGTACATTCAGTGCTTCAACAGCGCATGAATCAATATCCCCAAGGTGACCGACGAGGCCATCATCTCAGCGTTCTCCGACGGTGTCCGCGACATCAAGATGAAGGAGGAGCTCGCCATCCATGAGGAGTTGTGCACGACCCTGGAGCTGTTCAACATCGCGACCAAGTGTGCAAGAGCTGAGGAGGGGCTCCTCTCCCTCCTCGAGCTCCCTGCTGCGGACCCAGAGGAGAAAAAGACCAAGGCCAAGGACGTGAAGTGCAAGGGAGCAGCCGTGCTCGCGGCGGAGCCAGACACCAAGCGCGGTAGGGACCAGCCTGAGTCATCCAAGGGCAGTCGGCCGTTCTGCGCCTTTCATAACCTGCATACCCACAACACCATTGACTGTAAAGAGCTCAGAGCCATTCGAGAAGGACGCTTTGGTCGATGCCCCGAGCGCGGCGACCGGGGCTACGGCCAAGGAGGAGGACATGATGGCGGATGCTGGGACAACCGTGGCTCGCGCCAGGAGTGGCACGACCGGCCTCGCGAGGACCACTGGCAGGATCAGCCTCGCGAGGGCGCCTGGAGGGACCAGCCCCGTGAGGCTCGTCCTCAAGGCAACGCTAGCCTTCCTCCATTACCGCCACCACCCAGAAGGAATGACGACCAGCATCAAGATGAGGGGGCTGGGGGCTTCCAGGAGCCACACGCTATCGCCTGCATCTTGGGTGGAGCTCAAGCCCCAGCCTCACAGCGTATCTTCAAACAATTTGCCCGTGAAGTGAATGCAGTTCTCCCCAAGCTTGAGGCCACAGGCCCGCTCAGATGGTCCAGGTGCCCCATCATGTTTAGTTCAGCAGATCGGCTCAAGTGCGCGGCTACTGCAGGCGTCCTCCCAATGCTCTATTCACCAGTCTTCAGCAATGTGCAAGTTACCAAGACCCTCATCGATAGCGGCGCAGGGCTCAATGTCCTGTCCGTCGACACGTTCAACAACCTCCAAGTGCCATATGACCAGCTTCAGCCTACCAAGCCTTTCTTAGGAGTGACCGACGGCTCTACTACCCTGATCGGGCAGGTGCACCTCCCCGTTAGCTTCGGAGAACGCAACAACTACCGCACCGAACTCATCGACTTCGACATCGCCTACATCCACCTGCCATACAACGCCATCCTCGGGTATCCAGCCCTTGGCAAGTTCATGGCGGTGACCCATCACGGATACAATGCCCTCAAGATGCTGGGAAGCGGTGGAATCATCATAGTCCCGTGTGAAGAAAGAGACGCGGTGTGCTCCCTCGAGCGTGCCTTCCAAGCTGCAGCAAACGACGACCCCGACAGTCAGGGTGAGCACCCTCCCGAGGCCACCCCCAAGAAGAAGAAGCAACTGCGTCACGCAGGGCCTCAGGCAATCGGCACCTCGTCAGGATCGACGCCGGCGCCTGGGGCGCCTCCCTCCATCGCATAGGGAAGCGCGCCCAGCGCCCCTCTCGGGCAGGGCTCGGGGGCTCTCTTTTGGAGGGCCTCAGACTTTGCCAGCATCACGAGGGATGCGCTTGGGCACCACTTGGAGGCGTGCTTTGCAGCATGTTTCCCTCAGGAGAACACAGGGCAAGGAGTGCCCACCGCTCAGGAGTTCATCACCAGGACCACTCAGGAACTGCAAGACGCGAGGGCCATGCGCGGCAGCCGCCGCTCACCAGGCGCAGCTCCCCATCCAGGCGAGGATGCCGGGCTACGCGTCTGCATCGACGTCCTAGGGCTCAATCGGGCCGCCTCTCAGGAGCTTCTCTGGCCTTCGCGCGTGGGACGCTGCGAGGGCCCACCTCACGGCTACTTTCGCATGCCCTTTGGCCTGCCCAGCATGGCGGCCGCCTATCAACGCAACCTGCAGAGCATCCTGGCGACTCAGGAGGCCAGGCACCATGCGGTGCGGACGGAGATGAAGACGGTCCTCAAGGAACCCCCTGGACCCCCAGAGCCTCCCGAGGCTCAGGGCGCCGATGGCTCATGAGGGGCAGCCCTCTCGCCGCATACCTTCAGCTACCCCAACTCTCCTTCATCAACAGGACCAGGTGACATTTTCCGAAGTTCATTCAGCTCGGAGCGCCCCCAGGGCTGCATCATTCCCAGGCCGTGTGGGTCCGTCCCTGTGGCATGTATCTTTCCTTTTATGTCTTTAGCTTACCCTGTTGGGGGCGCCCCTCGGGCTGCATCATCCCCAAGCCGCTCGGGTCGGACCCGGTGGCATGCATCTTCCCTGCATTTACCTGAGCTAGGTTGCTTTCCATGCTTAATCTATCTATGACTATCGCCTGCTTGATGGTCACCCACCGTGGGAGCCGCGCGTCGGCCGTCTTTCTTCAGGACCCTTCGCGTTGTCTAACCATTTCGCAGGACCAAGACAGCAAACAAGAACCAAGACCAGGCGCAACCCGCCTTGAGGTAGGGCCTCATGAGTCCCGCGCTGGCTCACGAGTGCCCAGATACACCTCGTCTAGCCCCGCCGTGCAAGCCACGTGTCAGGGTGGGGCTGTACACGCCCCGGGGGCTCTCCGTAGTAGGGAGTCCCCACTCACACACCAGAAGCAAATCAGCAATCACCACGGCGACCGGTTCCCTTCCTCGTGCTAGCTTGCAGGAACTTCATGAGGGCCACAGCAGGGGGTACCACGGACTCTCTCTTCTCTCATGTGATTCGCTTGCATGTTAAAAGGGGGGCTCCTGATTATCGCGCCTCATGAGCTCTTACTGGCTCTCCAGCCCTCACCCCCTGGCCTTGACCATGGCACGCGACCTAGCATACCAATGGCGGCTGAGCTCGCTCGAGGGCCGGGACTGAGGATGCAGAGCACCAAGAAGGACATGGAGGGGAGGGGGAGGCCCGCATGGGCCAGACCTAGCCACACCACAACGACCTACGTACAAGTCCGACACGACTCGAGGAGCTGACCCCAGTCAGCCAAGATAAGTTCTCGCTCTAGATCCACCAGTTGCTTGCGGCACGAGATCCTCGCTCACTCCCTTCGCTGCCCTGCTGCGGCAACGTCTTCTTCCTTTCTCGTCCTAAGACAGCTGCTTGCGTGCTAAGGGGGACCTCTTGAGCATCGCGCCTCAGGAGCTCTTACTGGACCTCGGGCCGCTCACCTCCTGGCCTTGACCATCGCACGTGACCTGGCATACCAGCGACGGCTGCAGCCTGCCTGGGGACTGGGACCTGTCAGCGTAGAGCACCAAGCTGCCAAAAGATTGGAAAGGGGAGGCCGAGCCTCGGCAGGATATGCGCACACAAGTCTTCAGAATGAGGGCTATATTGACAAAAGGCATTACAGACGCTTTACACACCTCCACGGGGACCGTTACTCGATTCCTTGCAGGGAACAAAAGGGAAGGAATTCCTAGGGGTTCTATCTACGCGCACCAGGCGTCGCTGACGCCATCATCAATAGTGAGCCACGTGAGGCCGACGCCAACCCCATCCAAATCAGCGGCGATGGCGGCTGGACGCCGCGGCCCTACTCCGGGCTCGACGGGAGCTCGGGGCACGTAGCTGTCGTCGCTCGTCTCCAGAGACTCCAAGGGCTCAGGAGAGTCGCTGGACCACCAGGAGTCGCCGCTGTCGCTGGAGGAGCTGCAACCAAGACCGACGGTGGGCCCCGCACCCGCCGCAACATCGCCCTGGCGACCTCCTTTAGGGCAGCACTCCAGGCAGCGGCCTTCCTCGTCGAAGACCTTGAAGAACAGCATGGAGGCTCCATCGTACTCGAAGTGGATCGCGAGGGCGCCCTCCACGCGGCAGACTCGGGCAATCTCACCCCAACCTCGGGTCATGAAGATCTTCCCGGAGGCGACGGTACCAATCTCCACTCCAGTCACTGGGGCATCGCAGTCGGGATGCTGCAGCCAAAGTTCACGAAGGCCCCTCGGCGGCATCTCGGCGGTGAAGAACGGCGGGAGGCATATCCAGGTGCTCGGGGGCATCACCGCCCATAGCACAAACTCGCGCAAAGAGTCTGCAACATGGATCCCTGGGGTGACGGCGTGCGCCTCCGCGGCACGGCGACCATGGCCCTGGCGAGGGCGGCGCCGCTCACCGCTCCTCCCTCCAGAATCGTCGATGTGAGCGTACAAGGGCAACGAGTACCCTGGAGGCGGCCTCTCATACCAAGGCCGCGAGACCACTAGCCTCACGACCACCTCGCGGCGATGAGACCTCCTTTTCTTCGGCGGGAGCAGCTCGGGCACATTGAGGGGAGCCTTACCCTTCTCTGCGGCTGAGAACCTCTGGATCGGCGCCATGTCCACACAAGCAAGGAGTGGAGCAAGGAAGGAGGAGAAGCGGAAGAGGAAGGATGGGAGACGGGGGCTCCGCCCCCCCCCCCATTTATCACAGGAGAAGACCAACCAGCACTCCCCATGATCACAGGTAATGATGGTTTTCCTTGCATGTCGCAGGGACTTGTCACATCGAGAAGTTGCCGAGGTAGCATGGGGAAGCGGAGACGCCCACGTCCAATCAACCGCCACGCGTCGACCGAGGCCACATGCTATTGGGGCATGTGGCGCTCCGCACTTGACCCTTGGCTTCGCCTCGAAGCCAAGCCCGAGCATGCCTTGGGCCCGTGGGCTACTGTCGGCATTCTAGGAACGAGGGTCCCCAGACTTGCCTTCCTACAGCCCACGGCGTGGCTTTACTGGCAGGCCTGTATGGCCCATCTTCATCAACAAGGAATCGAGACCCTCGCAAGGGGCCAAGCCTCGTGAGGCGGACGACACAAGACTTCCTCAGGAGCGGCCTCACCAGGCTGGCTCATGAGGGGCGGAGAGTTCAAGGTCAGGCAAACCTCGCAAGGTTCTCGTGACATAAGCCACGACGATCGAGACCAGGCGGGCGCCAGGTGGGCGCCAGCATGCACAGCATCCTTGTTTCCTCTTTGGTGCTAAGGGGGCAAGCGCAGGCGCGGAGTACCGAGGCATCAAGCAAAGGTTTCCATATTGGTGCAATGAGACCAAGACCAGAAGAATGGCAAGACGGAGGTCACCATGGAGCCCAGGACGGCGTCACCACCAGAACCTTTGGCAGGCGAAGACCACCTTTTGTCAGGATAGCTTGTACTAGTTGTCCCCTTTCAAACTGGCCGTTGTTGGCTCCCTTCCCGCTCAATATTTGGGAAGAGGACTAGGGCCCCTATAAATAGGACTAGCCACCACCAGAGACAGGAAAGACGAGAGGCAAGGACGGATCATTGAAGGTCATCCTCAACCACACAAGTTCACCAAGCACAAGAACACCTCAACCTTAGGAGGCTGTTCTTCCCCTTGTACTGTTCGTCCTCAGCCCAAGAGGCAATCCACCACCACCACACTGGAGTAGGTTATTACACCACAATGGTGGCCCAAACCAGTATAAATCTTGTGCCCTTTGTGTTGCGAGTTCGTCGAGTTAGTTCGTGAGATCTTAGCTGAGTTAGGACGTGGATCGATAGGGGGGAGATCTTCGCGAGCACCCCAGTGTTCAAACCTTAAGGGTTTTGTCGGAACCCGTGATCCGACAGTGAGAATAACACATCTAGCATGGAAAATATTATCCACCCCTCACCGCTACGCGAGCGGAACGCACACACAAAAGAGAAGTTTATTTTGAAAATTAGAGATGGCACATACTAATTTGCTTAGAACGTCAAAAGAATACCACATGAGTAGATATAGTGGACTCATGTGGCAAAACTGATTTAAAGGTTTTTGGATGCACAAGTAGTGATCATACTTAGTGCAAAATGAAGGCTAGCAAAATATTGAAAAGCAACCAACCAAGAAACGGATAATCTCATAAGTGAGCATTAAGTATAATTAACACCGAATAATGCACCACAAGTAGGATATAATTTCATTGCATAATTATTGACTTTAGTGCTTGCATAGGGAATCACAAACCTTAACACCAATATTCTTACTAAAGCATAATTACTCATCAACATAACTAACATATCACATCATCATATCTCAAAATCATTACTAAGAATCAAGTTTATTTTGTCCAATGATCTTGATGAAAGTTTTTATTATATCCTTCTTGGATATCTATCACTTTGGAACTAATTGTCATATGTTGCTTTTGATAAGCTCAAAAAAATATAAGTGAAGATCATGAGCATAATATTTCTTTCTCTCAAATTAATCTAAGTGAAGCAAGAGAGCATTTCTTAAAAAAAATACTAAAGCACACCATGCTCAAAAAGATATAAGTGAAGCACTAGAGCAAGTCCATAGCTCATAAAAATTTAAGTGAAGCATAGAGAGCAATTCTAACAAGTAATGACATAATATTGGCTCTCTCAAATAGGTGTGTCCAACAAGTAATCAAGACTTAAAACACAAA
The DNA here is from genome assembly GCF_018294505.1 of Triticum aestivum. Taxonomy (NCBI): domain Eukaryota; kingdom Viridiplantae; phylum Streptophyta; class Magnoliopsida; order Poales; family Poaceae; genus Triticum; species Triticum aestivum. The sequence continues at coordinate 385,243,014 of NC_057800.1, read as the reverse complement.
TAAAACAAGCAAAGACTCATATTGTACAAGACGCTCCAAGAAAAACACATAGTATGTGACGAATAAAAATATAGCTTCGAGTAAAATACTGATGGTCGTTAGAAGAAAGAGGGGATGCCACTCAGGGGCATCCCCAAGCTTAGTTGCTTGCTCTCTTTTGGATAATAGATTGGGATGTAGGGGCATCCCCAAGCTTAGGCTCTTCTTACTCCTTATTCCTTCATCCATTGTAAGATAACCCAAAACTTGAAAACTTCAATCACACAAAACTCAACAAAAGCCTTCGTGATATCCGTTAGTATAAAAAACAAATCACTACTATAAGTGCTATAGTAAACCAATTCATACTTTGTTCTTGCATTTTATCTACTGTATTCCAACTTTTCTATGGCAAAAACTCATTAAAGAAAATCATAGAGCCATCAAAACAAGCACACAACGCCAAGAAAAGAGAATCTGTCAAAAATAGAATAGTCTGTAGCAATCTGGGTGTCAAATACTTATGTAACTCCAAAAACTCTGAAAACTTAGGATGGACTGAGCAATTTGTATATTAATCTTCTACAAAAATAATTGGTATTTTATCGCTCTCTGGTTAAAAATTAGAATTGTTTTCGTGGGCACGAAAGTTTCTATTTTTCAGCAAGATCAAACAACTATCACCCAAGAAGATCCTATAGGCTTTACTTGGCACAAACACTAATTAAAACACAAAAAACACAATCATAAGAGTAGCATAATTTTGCAAACACTCAAGAACAGAAAGCCAAAAGAAAAAATAAATTGTATTCATTGGGTTGCCTCCCAACAAGCGCTACTATTTCACGCTGATACGTCTCCAATGTATCTATAATTTTTGATTGCTCCATGCTATATTATCTACTGTTTTGGACATTATTGGGCTTTATTATCCACTTTTATATTATTTTTGGGACTAACCTATTAACCAGAGGCCCTGCCCAGAATTGCTGTTTTTTGCCTGTTTTAGGGTTTCGAAGAAAAGGAATATCAAACGGAGTCCAAACGGAATGAAACCTTCGGGAACGTGATTTTCTCAACGAATAATACCCGGGAGACTTGGACCCTACGTCAAGGCACAAGAGAGGAGGCCACGAGGTAGGGGGCGCGCCCACCCCCACCAGGCACGCCCTCCACCCTCGTGGGCCCCTGTTGCTCCACCAACGTACTCCTTCCTCCTATATATATCCACGTACCCCCAAACGATCAGAACAGGAGCCAAAACCCTAATTCCACCGCCGTAACTTTCTGTATCCATGAGATCCCATCTTGGGGCCTGTTCCGGAGCTCCACCGGAGGGGGCATCGATCATGGAGGGCTTCTACATCAACACCATAGCCTCTCCGATGAAGTGTGACTAGTTTACCTCAGACCTACGGGTCCATAGTTAGTAGCTAGATGGCTTCTTCTCTCTTTTTGGATCTCAATACAATTTTCTCCCCCTCTCTTGTGGAGATCTATTCGATGCAATCTTCTTTTGGCGGTGTGTTTGTTGAGACCGATGAATTGTGGGTTTATGATCAAGTCTATCTATGAATAATATTTGAATCTTCTCTGAATTATTTTATGTATGATTGGTTATCTTTGCAAGTCTCTTCGAATTATCAGTTTGGTTTGGCCTACTAGATTGATCTTTCTTGCAATGGGAGAAGTGCTTAGCTTTGGGTTCAATCTTGCGGTGTCCTTTCCCGTTGACAGTAAGGGCAGCAAGGCATGTATTGTATTGTTGCCATCGAGGATAACAAGATGGGGTTTTCATCAAATTGCATGAGTTTATCCCTCTACATCATGTCATCTTGCTTAAGGCGTTACTCTATTTCATTAACTTAATACTCTAGATGCATGCTGGATAGCGGTCGGTGAGTGGAGTAATAGTAGTAGATGCAGGCAGGAGTCGGTCTACTTGTCTCGGACGTGATGCCTATATACATGATCATACCTAGAAATTCTCATAATTATGCTCAATTCTGTCAATTGCTCAACAGTAATTTGTTCACCCACCATAGAATACTTATGCTCTTGAGAGAAGCCACTAGTGAAACCCATGGCCCCCGGGTCTATCTTTATCATATTGATCTCCTACTACTTAGTTATTTCCTTTGCTATTTACATTGCCTTTATTTTACTTTGCATCTTTTATCACAAAAATACCAAAAATATTATCTTATCATATCTATCAGATCTCACTCTCGTAAGTGGCCCTATAGGGATTGACAAACCCTATTTGCGTTAGTTGCGAGGATTTATTTGTTGTGTGCAGGTGCGAGGGACTCGCGCGTAGCCTCCTACTGGATTGATACCTTGGTTCTCAAAAACTGAGGGAAATACTTATGCTACTTTGCTGCATCATCCCTTCCTCTTCGGGGAAAACCAACGCAGTGCTCAAGAGGTAGGAAGAAAGTTTTCTGGCGCCGTTGCCGGGGAGGTCTACGCAAAAGTCAACATACCAAGTACCCATCACATACCCTTATCTTCCGCATTACATTATTTGCCATTTGCCTCTCGTTTTCCTCTCCCCCACTTCACCCTTGCCATTTTATTCGCCCTCTCTCTCTCTCTATCCTCCCTCTCTATTTGCCTCTTTTTGTTCACTTGCTTTTTGTTTTCTTGTGTGTTAGATTGCTTGCTTGTCACGATGGCTCAAGATAACACTAAATTGTGTGACTTCACCAATACCAACAATAATGATTTTATTAGCACTCCGATTGCTCCTCTTACCGATGCTGAATCTTGTGAAATTAATACTGCCTTGCTGAATCTTGTCATGAAAGATCCGTTCTCCGGCCTTCCTAGTGAAGATGCCGCTACTCATCTAAATAGCTTCGTTGATTTGTGTGACATGCAAAAGAAGAAAGATGTGGATAATGATATTGTTAAATTGAATCTATTTCCTTTTTCGCCTAGAGATCATGCTAAATCTTGGTTTTCGTCTTTGCCTAAAAATAGTATTGATTCATGGAATAAGTGCAAAGATGCTTTTATCTCTTAGTATTTTCCTCCCGCTAAGATCATCTCTCTTAGAAACGATATTATGAATTTTAAGCAACTTTAACATGAACATGTTGCACAAGCTTGGGAGAGAATTAAATTAATGATATGTAATTGCCCTACTCATGGTTTAAATTTGTGGATGATTGTTCAAAAAATTTATGCCGGATTGAATTTTGCTTCTAGAAATCTTTTAGATTCGGCCGCGGGAGAAAATTTATGGAAATCACTTTGGGTGAAGCTACTAAATTCCTAGATAATATTATGGTTAATTATTCTCAGTGGCACACTGAAAGATCTACTAATAAAAAGGTGCATGCGATAGAAGAAATTAATGTTTTGATTGGAAAGATGGATGAACTTATGAAATTATTTGCTAATAAGAGTGTTTCTTCTAATCCTAATGATATGCCCTTGTCTACTTTGATTGAGAACAATAATGAATCTATGGATGTGAATTTTGTTAGTAGGAACAATTTTGGTAACAACGCGTATAGTGGAAATTTCAATCCTAGGCCTTATCCTAGTAATCACTCTAATAATTATGGTAATTCCTACAACAATTCTTATGGAAACTATAATAAGATGCCCTCTGATTTTGAATCTAATATTAAAGAATTTATTACTTCGCAAAAGAATTTTAATGCTATGATTGAAGAAAAAATGCTTAAGATTGATGATTTGGCTAGAAACGTTGATAGAATTGCTCTTGATGTTGATTCTTTGAAACTTAGATCTATTCCACCTAAGCATGATATCAATGAGTCTCTAAAATCCATGAGAATTTCCATTGATGAGTGCAAAGAAAGAACCGCTAGGATGCATGCTAAGAAAGATGCCTTTATAAGAGTGTGTTCTTCTAGTTGCGATGAAAATAAAGATGAAGATCTAAAAGTTATTGATGTGTCCCCTATTAAATCTTTGTTTTGCAATATGAATCTTGATAATGATGGGACTGAATATGATCCACCTTTACCTAGAAGGCGTTCCAAGAATTCGGAATTTGTTGATCTTGATGCTAAATTTGATAAAAGTGGGATTGAAGAAATTAAAACCCTAGATGTTGCTAAACCCACTATTATGGATTTCAAGGAATTTAACTATGAAAATTGCTCTTTGATTGATTGTATTTCCTTGTTGCAATCCTTACTAAATTCTCCTCATGCTTATAGTCAAAATAAAGCGTTTACTAAACATATCGTTGATTCCTTGATGCAATCTTATGAAGAAAAACTTGAATTGGAAGTTTCTATCCCTAGAAAACTTTATGATGATTGGGAACGAACTATTAAAATTAAAATTAAAGATCATGAATTCTATGCGTTATGTGATTTGGGTGCTAGTGTTTCCACGATTCCAAAGACTTTGTGTGATTTGTTAGGTTTCCGTGATTTTGAGGATTGCTCTCTAAACTTGCACCTTGCGGATTCCACTATTAAGAAACCTATTGGAAGAATTAATAATGTTCTTATTGTTGCAAATAGGAATTATGTGCCCATAGATTTTATTGTTCTTAACATAGATTGCAATCCTTCATTTCCTATTATTGTTGGTAGACCTTTCCTTAGAACGATTGGTGCAATTATTGATATGAAGGAAGGAAATATTAGATTCCTATTTCCATTAAGTAAAGGCATGGAACACTTTCCTAGAAAGAAAATTAATTACCTTATGAATCTATTATGAGAGCCACTTATGGATTGCCTACCAAAGATGGCAATACCTAGATCTATTCTTGCTTGTTATGCCTAGCTAGGGGCGTTAAATGATAGCGCTTGTTGGGAGGCACCCCAATTTTATTTTTATTCCTTGATTTTTTCTCCTGTTTAGTAATAAATAATTTATATATCCTATGTTTTGGTTGTGTTTTTTGTGTTTAATTAGTGTTTGTGCCAAGTAGAACCGTTGGGAAGACTTGGGGAAAGTCTTTGCGATCACGCTGTAAAAAACAGAAACTTTAGCGCTCACAAGAACTGCTTTCATTTTTATTTGGAGAGTGCTATTTAGTTAATTATTTTTGAAGATGATTAATAGATAAAATCCTCACGTCCAGAAATTTATTTTAGAATTTTTGGGGTTCGAGATCTTTTGCTTGCTACAGATTACTACAGACTGTTCTATTTTTGACAGATTCTGTTTTTCATGTGTTGTTTGCTTATTTTGATGAATCTATGGATAGTAAAATAGTTTATAAACCATAGAGAAGTTGTAATAGAGTAGGTATAACACCAATATAAATAAAGAATGAGTTCATTACAGTACCTTGAAGTGGTCTTTTGTTTTCTTTCGCTAACGGAGCTCACGAGATTTTCTACTTTAAGTTTTGTGTTGTGAAGTTTTCAAGTTTTGGGTAAAGATTTGATGGATTATGGAACAAGGAGTGGCAAGAGCCTAAGATTGGGGATGCCCATGGCACCCCCAAGATAATCTAAGGACACCTAGAAGCCAAAGCTTGGGGATGCCCCGGAAGGCATCCCCTCTCTCGTCTACTTCTATCGGTAACTTTACTTGGAGCTATATTTTTATTCGCCACATGATATGTGTTTTGCTTGGAGTGTCTTGTATTATTTGAGTCTTTGCTTGTTAGTTTACCACAATCATCCTTTCTGCACACACCTTTTGAGAGAGCCATACATGATTTGGAATTTGTTAGAATACCCTATGTGCTTCGCTTATATCTTTTGAGTTATATAGTTTTGCTGTAGTACTTCACTTATATCTTTTAGAGCATGGTGGTGGATTTGTTTTATAGAAACTATTGATCTCTCATGCTTCACTTAGATTATTTTGAGAGTCTTAATAGCATGGTAATTTGCTTAAAATCCTAATATATGCTAGGTATTCAAAGTTAGTAAAATTTTCTTAAGAGTGTTTTGAATACTAAGAGAAGTTTGATGCTTGATGATTGTTTTGAGATATGGAGGTAATAATATCAAAGTCGTGCTAGTTGAGTAGTTGTGAAATTGAGAAGTACTTGTGTTGAAGTTTGCAAGTCCCGTAGCATGCAAGTATGGTAAACGTTATGCAACAAATTTGAAACATGAGGTGTTATTTGATTGTCTTCCTTATGAGTGGCGGTCGGGGACGAGCGATGGTCTTTTCCTACCAATCTATCCCCCTAGGAGCATGCGCGTGGTACCGAGGTTTTTGATGACTTGTAGATTTTTGCAATAAGTATGTGAGTTCTTTATGACTAATGTTGAGTCCATGGATTATACGCACTCTCACCCTTCCATCCTTGCTAGCCTCTTCGGTACCGTGCATTGCCCTTTCTCACATTGAGAGTTGGCGCAAACTTCGCCGGTGCATCCAAACCCCATGATATGATACACTCTTTCACACATAAACATCCTTATATCTTCCTCAAAACAGCCACCATACCTACCTATTATGGCATTTCCATAGCCATTCCGAGATATATTGCCATGCAACTTTCCATCATTCCGTTCATCATGACACATTCATCATTGTCATATTGCTTAGCATGATCATGTAGTTGACATAGTATTTGTGGCAAAGCCACCATTCATAATTCTTTCATACATGTTACTCTTGGTCCAATGCATATCCCGGTACACCGCCGGAGGCATTCATATAGAGTCATCTTTTGTTCTAGTATCGAGTTGTAATCATTGAGTTGTAAATAAATAGAAGTGTGATGATCATCATTTTCTAGAGCATTGTCCCAAGTGAGGAATAAATAATAAAAAGGAGAAAGGCCATAAAAAAGGAAGGCCCCAAAAAAATAGAAAGGCCATAAAAAAAGAGAAATGCCATAAAAAACAAAAAAATAGAGAAAAAGAGAGAAGGGACAATGTTACTATCCTTTGCCACACTTGTGCTTCAAAGTAGCACCATAATCTTCATGTTAAAGAGTCTCTTGTTTTGTCACTTTCATATACTAGTGGGAATTTTTCATTATAGAACTTGGCTTGTATATTCCAACAATGGGCCTCCTCAAGTGCCCTAGGTCTTCGTGAGCAAGCAAGTTGGATGCACACCCACTTAGTTTCTTGTGTTGAGCTTTCATACATTTATAGCTCTAGTGCATCCGTTGCATGGCAATCCCTACTCCTTGCATTAACATCAATCGGTGGGCATCTCCATAGCCCATTGATTAGCTCTGTTGATGTGAGACTTTCTCCTCTTTTGCCTTCTCCACATAACCCCCCTCATTATATTCTATTCCACCCATAGTGCTATGTCCATGGCTCGCGCTCATATATTGCGTGAAAGTTTATAGGTTTGAGATTACTAAAGTATGAAACAATTGCTCGGCTTGTCATCGGGGTTGTGCATGATGAGAGCATTCTTGTGTGACGAAAATGAAACATGACTAAACCATATGATTTTGTAGGGGTGAACTTTCTTTGGCCATGTTATTTTGAGAAGACATAATTTCTTAGTTAGTATGCTTGAAGTATTATTATTTTTATGTCAATATGAACTTTTGTCTTGAATCTTTCGGATCTGAATATTCATACCACAATTAAGAAGAATTACATTAAAATTATGCTAAGTAGCACTCCGCATCAAAAATTCTGTTTTTATCATTTACCTACTCGAGGACGAGCAGGAATTAAGCTTGGGGATGCTTGATACGTCTCCAACGTATCTATAATTTTTGATTGCTCCATGCTATATTATCCACTGTTTTGGACATTATTGGGCTTTATTATCCACTTTTATATTATTTTTGGGACTAAACTATTAACCAGAGGCCCAGCCCAGAATTGTTGTTTTTTGCCTGTTTTAGGGTTTCGAAGAAAAGGAATATCAAACGGAGTCCAAACAGAATGAAACCTTCGGGAGCGTGATTTTCTCAACGAACAAGACCCGGAAGACTTGGACCCTACGTCAAGGCACAAGATAGGAGGCCACGAGGTAGGGGGCGCGCCCACCCCCACCAGGCGCGCCCTCCACCCTCGTGGGCCCCCTGTTGCTCCACCGACATACTCCTTCCTCCTATATATATCCACGTACCCCCAAACGATCAGAACAGGAGCCAAAACCCTAATTCCACCGCCATAACTTTCTGTATCCACGAGATCCCATCTTGGGGCCTATTCCGGAGCTCCGCCGTAGGGGGCATCGATCATGGAGGGCTTCTTCATCAACACCATAGCCTCTCCGATGAAGTGTGAGTAGTTTACCTCAAACCTACGGGTCCATAGTTAGTAGCTAGATGGCTTCTTCTCTCTTTTTGGATCTCAATACAATGTTCACCCCTCTCTTGTGGAGATCTATTCGATGTAATCTTGTTTTTGCGGTGTGTTTGTTGAGACCGATGAATTGTGGGTTTATGATCAAGTCTATCTATGAATAATATTTGAATCTTCTCTGAATTCTTTTATGTATGATTGGTTATCTTTGCAAGTCTCTTCGAATTATCAGTTTGGTTTTGCCTACTAGATTGATCTTTCTTGCAATGGGAGAAGTGCTTAGCTTTGGGTTCAATCTTGCGGTGTCCTTTCCCGGTGACAGTAAGGGCAGCAAGGCACGTATTGTATTGTTGCCATCGAGGATAACAAGATGGGGTTTTCTTCATATTGCATGAGTCTATCCCTCTACATCATGTCATCTTGCTTAAGGCATTACTCTGTTTTTAACTTAATACTCTAGATGCATGTTGGATAGCGGTCGATGAGTGGTGTAATAGTAGTAGATGCAGGCAGGAGTCGGTCTACTTGTCTTGGACGTGATGCCTAGATACATGATCATACCAAGATATTCTCATAATTATGCTCAATTCTGTCAATTGCTCAACAGTAATTTGTTCACCCATCATAGAATACTTATGCTCTTGAGAGAAGCCTCTAGTGAAACCTATGGCCCTGGGTCTATCTTTATCATATTGATCTCCTACTAGTTAGTTATTTCCTTTGCTATTTACTTTGCCTTTATTTTACTTTGCATCTTTTATCACAAAAATACCAAAAATATTATCTTATCATATCTATCAGATCTCACTCTCGTAAGTGGCCGTATAGGGATTGACAACCCCTATTTGCGTTGGTTGCGAGGATTTATTTGTTGTGTGCAGGTGCGAGGGACTCGCGCGTAGTCTCCTACTGGATTGATACCTTGGTTCTCAAAAACTGAGGGAAATACTTACGCTACTCTGCTGCATCATCCCTTCCTCTTCGGGGAAAACCAACGCAGTGCTCAGGAGTAGCACACACCCCTAGCTAGGCATAAGATTTCAATGATGCTCACACGAAAGATAATAATTGAAACACAAAGAGAGCATGAAGAAACATATGACAAGCACATTTAAGTCTCACATACTTACTATGCATAGGAATCTTATAAGCAAATAAATTATCAAGGCAAGCAAAAACTAGCATATGCAAGGAAGAAGAAAGAAACAATAGCAATCTCAACATAACGAGAGGTAATTTAGTAACATGAAAATTTCTATAACCATATTTTCCTCTCTCATAATAATTACATGTAGGATCATAATTAAATTCAACAATCTAACTATCACATAAAATATTCTCGTAATGATCCACATGCATGCAAAGTTGATGCTCTTCCACAATGGTGGGATTATTTTTAGCTAAAGTTGACACTCTTCTAGACACTCTTCTAGACCCACTTTTAATATTATAGCAAGCATGTTCATCATGAGGTTTAAATATATTTTCAAGATCATAAGAATCATCACCCCAATCATGATCATTGCAATAAGTAGTGGATATAGCAAAATCAGCATCCCCAAGCTTGGGGTTTTGCATATTATTAGCACAATTGACATTAGTAGAATTTATAATAACATCACTGCAATCATGCTTTTCATCTAAGGGGCTATCATGAATCACTTTATAAATTCCTTCTTTTAACACTTCATCACAGTTTTCAGATTCATGAATCTCGAGGAAAACTTCATAAAGATAATCTAGTGAACTCAATTCACTAGCAATGGGTTCATCATAATTGGATCTCTTGAAAAGATTAGCAAGTGGATGAGGATCCATATCAATTGATTTTTAGCAAGCAAAGATGCAAGCAAATACAGGACACATGGTAACACAAGCCAACATGAGATCTGACGAGAAAATGGTGTACGGAAAAGGGGGCAAATAAAACGGCAATTTTTTGTGAAGTGGGGGAGAGGAAAACGAGAGGCAAATAGCAAATAATGTAAATTGCGAGGAGATGAGATTTGTTATTAGGAACCTGGTAGATGTTGATAATGTCTCCCCTGCAACAGCTCCAGAAATTCCTTTTGATGTCGCTTGAAGCTACGTCGGTATTTCTCCAAAGAGGAAGGGATGATGCAGCACAGCGGCAGTAGGTATTTCCCTCAGATATGAAACCAAGGTTATCGAACTAGTAGGAGAACCAAGCAACACAACGTAAACAACACTTGCACACAAATAACAAATACTCGCAACCCAGCGTGTAAAAGGAGTTGTCAATCCCTTTCGGGTAACGGCGCCAGAAATTGGCAAACGGACATGAGCGAGTTGTAAATATTGATAGATCGAACGCCAAATAAAATAAATTGCAGCAAGGTAATTTTGTATTTTTGGTTTAATAGATCTGAAAATAAAAGGCAAATAAAATATTTCGTGAAGGCAAAATAATATGAGAAAGAGACCGGGGGTCGTAGGTTTCACTAGTGGCTTTGCTCAAGAAAAATAGCAAACGGTGGGTAAAAAAATTACTGTTCGACAATTGATAGAACTTTAAATAATCATGACGATATCCAGGCAATGATCATTACACAGGCATCACGTCCAATATTAGTAGACCGGCTCCTGCTTGCATCTACTACTATTACTCCACACATCGACCGCTATCCAGCATGCATCTAGTGTATTAAGTTCATGAGAAAACGGAGAAATGCAATAAGAACAGTGAGATGATGTAGACAAGATCTATCTATGTCGAGATAGACCCCATCGTTTTATCCTTAGTAGCAACAATACATACGTGTCAGTTCCCTTTCTGTCATTGGGATCAAGCACCGTAAGATCGAACCCACCACAAAGCACCTCTTCCCATTGCAAGATAAATAGATCAAGCTGGCCAAACAAAACCCAAATATCGGAGAAGAAATACAAGGCTATAAGGAATCATGCATATAAGAGACCAATGAAACTCAAATAACTTTCATGGATATAAAAAGATAAATCTGATCATAAACTCAAAGTTCATCTGATCCCAACAAACACACCGCAAAAGGGTTACATCATATGGATCTCCAAGAGACCATTGTATTGAGAATAAAAGGAGAGAGAGGAATACATCTAGCTACTAACTACGAACCCGAAGGTCTACAAAGAACTACTCACTAATCATCGGAGAGGCACCAATGGAAGTGGTGAGCCCCTCCGTGATGGTCTCTAGATTGGATCTGGTGGTTCTGGACTCTATGGCGGCTGGAATTGATTTTCGACAACTCCCCTAGGGTTTCTGGAATGTTGAGGTATTTATAGAGAAAAGAGGCTATCCTGGGGGCACCCGAGGTGGGCACAACCCACTAGGGCGTGCCTGGGCCTCATGGCACGCCATGGTGGGTTGTGCTCTCCTCAGAGCACCCCTGAGACGCTGCCTTGGCCCATTAGGTGTCTTCTGGTCCATAAAAAATCTCTGTAAAGTTTCACTGCATTTGGACTCCATTTGGTATTGATTTTCTGCGATGTAAAAAACATGCAACAAAATAGCAACTGGCACTTGGCACTATGTCAATAGGTTAGTACCAAAAAATGATATAAAATGACTATAAAATGATTATAAAACATCCAAGATTGATAATATAACAGCATGGAACAATAAAAAAAATTGATACGCTGGAGACGTATTAATAGGAAAAACATGAATATCTTTAGGAAGTATGTTCCAAGAAGAACTCCAAGGGAGTTATTGGGGAATCGTCTGACAGTGATCTCCACCCCCGGAGGTTGGCAGAAGTACAACTGTGTGAATGGCCGCATACCCCATTCATGGAAGAGGCTGGAATCTTGCAAGAGTTTACAAAATATGCTGCTAATGCCGGCCTCACTGACTTCATCACAGCTGAATGTGAACATTATCAACTCCTCACAAACACCTTTGTTCAACATTTTAATTTCTTTCCTAGGAATAATCCTCCCGAGGTGCAGTTTAATTTATATGCTAAAACCCGTCAGATACCACTTACTGAATTTTGTAACATATGCATGATCCCTTCTGATGGGTGCTTAGTTGAGTCTAGGCCGGTAGAGTTTCAGGCTTTTTATCGTAGCTTGACAATGGGAGATGAGAGAGGCGTGTCGGCTATCACTGCCACTGGCTTGCATTTTCCTGCCGTTCATTACTTTACTCTTTTCATTGCAAAATGCTTGCTTGCTAGAGAGAAGGTGGGTGCACTTAGTTCACCAGACCTTGTTGTTTTACGTCGTGCACTAGAGGGCGACAACACTTATAGCTTTGGAGGTATTGTGGCTTGTTGCCTCCACATTAAAAAGTCCAAGGGTAAATTACATGGTGGGATTTTCGCTACTCGTTTGGCGGCTCACTTTAATGTTGAGATACGCCTTCATGATTACCCTATGACCAAGGCTTACCTAGACCGCGCAGCCATGGAACACCACCATTTCATTGCCCGAGATTACCCTAACATTCATATTCCGTATAACCTGGTTCTAACATTGAAACTCATGATATTATCCCATTGCATGCTCCTACTTTGTTTGATCCTGTTGCCAGGGGCGGATATAGGATTATGCCTGCGGATACCATTGCCTACCGGAACGACCAGGCTGCAGCAGAGGAGGAGCCTCAACAGTGGGATGCATGGATGCCCGCTCCTTAGCACCCCGAGTACTATCCAGGCTAGTGATCGATTACCAAGCTAGGCCAAAAGCCTAAGCTTGGGGGAGTACGTGTTTCTCACTGACACTATATTCATGTTCACACATCTCATTCCAGTTGTCGGTGTTTACACTTTTTCATTGTATCATCCATGCTTAATTTTATTTTCTAACTTTCTTCTTGTGTGTTTGAAAATCCTTAGAAAAACCAACAAAAAAATTAGTTGTAGTTAGTTTACTTTCTATGCATGCTTAGTTGTAGTACTAAAAAGAAAACCCAAAAAGATTTCCTTGTTCTTCTTTTGCTTGTTGGCAGCCTTCCCGTGTAAATAGTTTTTCTCATTTTTGCTTTTCCCTTTTATTTGCTTGTTCAAGAAAACCAAAAACTCCAAAAATATTTCAGTGTGTTTCTCTAAATTTCTTTTTTTATTCGAGTCGTACTGAGGAAAAGACCACGATGAAAATGTTGAGTGGCTCTCATATGAATAATTGTTGATCTTATAAAGGGCCAATTTTGCGTTGTGTTCTCCTGTTGAATAAAAAGTTTGCAGATTCCAGCTTAGTCCATGGCACTCTTGCACTGTTATTATTTTCACTCTGTTTGGTCGTGCAAGTGAAAGGCAATAATGACGATATGCAAGGAACTGGCTGTGGCAGAGAGAAACTAATATGAACTCGACTTGTTCTGTTTTTGTAAATATGTTTAACCTAGTATCCATGATTCAGCCCATTATGATTAAACATGTTTGCAATGACAATTAGAGATTATAGTTTCTCATACCATGCATAAGTAGCTAGGAGTGGATAATGATTTATCTTGGATATCAACATTGCGTTAAAATGATTGTGATGTAGTATGATGATATGGTATCCTCCTTTGAATGTTCGAGTGGCTTGACTTGGCACATGTTCATGCATGTAGTTGAATCAAAACCAACATGGCCTCTATGATATTTATGTTCATGGTGTTCATATCCTACTCATGCTAGTGTCTAAGTTAATTATGCACAATGCATGTTCATGACCGTTGTTGCTCTCTAGCTAGCCGCTTCTCAATCTAATTGCTAGCATTTGCCTGTACTAAGTGGGAATTCTTCTTATACATCAAAAACTTGAACCCAATGTTATTCTAGATGAGTCCACCATACCTACCTATAGGCGGTATTACCCTGCCGTCCTAAGTAAATTTGCATGTGCCACCTCTACATACTTCTAACAAATATCCCTTTTGTGTGTCGGGATCGTTCATGGAATGACATGAGGTGGTCGGTATCCTCCATGCTAAATGGGTTATTCTCAGGTCGACTATTTATTCACTCGCCATCGCACAAGAAAAGGGCGGTAATAGGGATGCCCAGTCCCAAACTGCAAACAGAAAAAGCTTACAAATAATCAAACAAAAACTCCCAATGTAGTCAAAACCTTTACTTTTATCGCTTGGGAACCACCACTAGCGTGCTATGCATGGAAGATATTGATAACAGATGGTCGTGAAGTAAACAAGAAGGGTGCATGTCTCAAAATATCATTTACTTCTGTTTTAAAACTTGAGCTCTGGCACCTCTCCAAATCACTGTTTCCCTCTGTGAAGGGACTATCTATTTACTTTTATGTTGTGTCATCACCTTCTAAAATAAGCGCCAGAACATAAGAGCACTGCTGTCATGCTTATGCATTGTGCATAGATAATGTTGGGTGCATCATGACTGGATCTTTTCTACCATGAATTACAATGTTTAGTCATTGCTTGAACTTTGGAGGTGCTCTGCATTTATGTTTTGCGGTCTCAGAAAGGGCTAGCGAGATACCATTATTGTCATATTATATCATGGTTGTTTTGACAATCTGTTGCCGTTTGAGACATCTTATTATTGCCCGCTAGCTGATTATGTCATTGATATGAGTTAATATAATTTTTAAGAGTTATTGTCGGCATGGTTAGTTATAATATTGGCTGAAAACCTAGGTGCTATTTAAGCTTATTTATGCAAACAAGAGCAAAAGAGTTCGTAAAATTTTTTCTTTTTCACTTTCAGTTTATCAACTGAATTGCTTGAGGACAAGCAAAGGTTTAAGCTTGGGGGAGTTGATACGTCTCCAACGTATCTACTTTTCCTAACGATTTTCCTCTTGTTTTGGACTCTAATTTGCATGATTTGAATGAAACTAACCCCGGACTGACGTTGTTTTCAGCAGAACTACCATGGTGTTGTTTTGTGCAGAAATAAAAGTTCTCGGATTGGAACGAAACTTTGCAAGGATTTTTTATATCAATAAAGAGAATTTCTGGAGCCAAAATCCACCGGAGGGGGGCACCTAGGTGGGAACAACCCACCAGGGCATGCTCCCCTCCTAGCGCGCCCAGGTGGGTTGTCCCCGCCTGGTGGCCCCGTATACCTCAACCCTGATACTATAAAATCAGAGATTCAGAGAAAAAACAGGGAGAAATATTTATTGCGATCCACGAGACAAAGCCGCAGTCACCTCCTGTTCTTCATCGGGAGGCCATATCTGGAGTCCGTTTGGAGCTCCGAAGAGGGGGATCTTAGTTCTTCGTCATCACCAACCCTTCTCCACCGTCAATTCCATGATGCTCCCACCAGGAGGGAGTAATTCCTTCGTAGGCTCGCTGGTCGGTGAGGAGTTGGATGAGATTCATCATGTATTCTAGTTAGTTTTGTTAGGCTTGATCCCTAGTATCCACTATGTTCCGAGATTGATGTTGCTATGACTTTGCCATGCTTAATGCTTGTCACTTTGGGCCCGGGTGCCATGATTTCAAATCTAAACCATTTATGTCATCACCATTATATCTATGTTCTAGATCCGATATTGCAAGTTATAGTCACCTACTACATGTTATGATCCGACAACCCCGAAGTGACAATAGTCGGGACCACTCCCGGCGATGACTGTAGTTTGAGGAGTTCATGTATTCACCGTGTGTTAATGCTTTGTTCCGGTTCTCTATTAAAAGGAGGCCTTAATATCCCTTAGTTTCCAATTGGACCCCGCTGCCATGGGAGGGTAGGACAAAAGATGTCATGCAAGTTCTTTCCATAAGCACGTATGACTATTTACGGAACACATGCCTACATTATATTTATAAACTGGAGCTAGTGTCGTATCGCCCTAGGTTATGACTGTCACATGATGAATATCATCCAATAAATCATCGATCCAATGCCTACGAATTTATCTTATATTGTTCTTGCTAAGTTACCACTACCATCGTTACCGTTGCACTTGCTACAAAATTAGTGCTATCACTGTTACCGTTGCTATTGCTATTGTTGCTACTATCAAAACTATCATATTACTGTGCTATTGATCACTTTGCTGTAGATAATTAATCTCTAGGTGTGACTAAATTGACAACTCAGTTGCTAATACTTACAAATATTCTTTGGCTCCCCTTGTGTCGAATCTATAAATTTGGGTTGAATACTCTACCCTCGAAAACTTTTACGATCCCCTATACTTGTGGGTTATCAATCAACTCCTTGAACTTGTCAAAAACCTTTTGCGACAAGTCGAGCTTTAGACAGTGATATTACCATCAGCGTCCATCTTTCTCTTGAAGATCCATTTTTTTCAATGGCTTGCCGATCATCGGGAAAGTCCACCAAAGTCCACACTTTGTTCTCATGCATGGATCCTATCTCAGATTTCATGGCCTCAAGACATTTGTCGGAATCTGGGCTCGCCATAGCTTCTTAATAGTTCATAGGTTCAACATTTTTTAACAACATGAATTCCAGGAAAGGATTACCGTACCACTTTGGTGCGGAATGTGTTCTAGTCGACCTACGAAGTTCAGTAGTAACTTGATCCGAAGTTTCATGATCAACATTATTGGCTTCCTCTCTAGTTGGTGTAGGCATCACGGGAACAATTTTCTCTGATGTGCTACTTTCCAGTTCAAGAGAAGATATAATTATCTCATCAAGTTGTACTTTCCTCCCACTCACTTCTTTCGAGAGAAACTACTTCTCTAGAAAGGACCCATTCTTGGCAACAAAGATCTTACCTTTGGATCTGTGGTAGGTGTACCCAATTTTTTCTTTAGGGTATCCTATGAAGACACACTTCTCCGATTTGGGTTCGACCTTATCAGGATGAAGCCTTTTGACAAAAGCGTCACATCCCCAAACTTTAAGAAATGACAGCTTAGGTTTTTGCC
Source organism: Triticum aestivum (assembly GCF_018294505.1). Lineage (NCBI taxonomy): Eukaryota > Viridiplantae > Streptophyta > Magnoliopsida > Poales > Poaceae > Triticum > Triticum aestivum. The sequence goes on along the minus strand of NC_057800.1, from coordinate 385,226,022 downwards.
AAACCATAGTTCATATGGTGTCGTCTCAACGGATTTAGACAGTGCCCTATTTAACGTGAATGTGGCTGTCTCCAATGCATAACCCCAAAATGATAAAGGCAAATCGGTAAGAGACATCATAGAACGCACCATATATAATAAAGTACGATTACGACGTTCAGACACACCATTACACTATGGTGTTCCAGGTGGCGTGAGTTTGGAAACAATTCCACATTGTTTTAAATGAAGGCCAAACTTGTAACTCAAATGTTAACCTCTGTTATCAAAACATAGAAACTTTATTTTCTTGTTACGAGGTTTGTCCACTTCACTCTGAAATTCTTTGAAATTTTCAAATGTTTCAGACTTGTGTTTCATCAAGTAGATATACCCATACCTACTCAAATCATATGTGAAGGTTAGAAAATAACGATACCCACCGTGTGCCTCAACACTCATCGGACCACATACATCAGTATGTATTATTTCCAATAAGTCATTAGCTCACTCCATTGTTCGGAAAACAGAGTTTTAGTCATCTTACCCATGAGGCATGGTTCGAAAGTATCAAATGATTCATAATCAAGTGATTCCAAAAGTCCATCCGCATGGAGTTTCTTCATGACCTTTACACCAATATGACCTAAACAGCAGTGCCGCAAGTATGTTGCATTATCATTATTAACTTTGTATCTTTTGGCATCAATATTATGAATATGTGTATCACTACGATCGAGATTCAATAAACCATTTACATTGGGTGTATGACCATATAAGGTTTTTTCATGTAAATAGAACAACAATTATTCTCTGATTTAAATGAATAACTATATTTGCAATAAACATGATCTAATCATGTTCATGCTCAACGCACACACCAAATAACATTTATTTACGTTCAACAATAATCTCGAAGGTAGAAGGAGTGTGCGATGGTGATCATATCAATCTTGGAAACACTTCCAACTCACATCATCACCTCACCCTTAACTAGTCTTCGTTTATTCTGCAACTCCTGTTTCGAGTTTCTAATCTTGGCAACTGAACCGGTATCAAATACCGAGGGGCTACCTATGAGCACCAGTAAGGTACGGATCAATAACATGTATATCAAATATACCTTTGTTTACTTTGCCATCCTTCTTATTTGCCAAGTATTTGGGGCAGTTCCACTTCCAGTGACCATTTCCTTTGCAGTAGAAGCACTTAGTTTCAGGATTGGGTCTAGCTTTGGGCTTCTTCATGGGAGCGGCAACTTGCTTGCCATTCTTCTTGAAGTTCCCTTTCTTTCCCTTGCCCTTTTCTTGAAACTAGTGGTTTTATTAACCATCAACACTTGATTCTCTTTCTTGATTTCTACCTCCACGGATTTCAGTATCGCGAAGAGCTCGGAAATCATTTCAGTCATTCCTTGCATATTATCGTTCATCACGAGGCTCTTCGTAGCTTGGTGATAGTGACTGGAGAATTCTATCAATCACTATCTTATCTAGAAGATTAACTCCCACTTGATTCAAGCGATTGTAGTACCCAGACATTCTGAGCACATGCTCACTGGTTGAGCTATTCTCCTCCATCTTGTAGGGAAAGTACTTGTCGAAGGTCTCATACCTCTCAACACATGCATGAGCTTAAAATACCAATTTCAGCTCTTGGAACATCTCATATGTTCCATGGCGTTCAAAACGTCTTTGGATCCCCGATTCTAAGCCATAAAGCATGTCGCACTAAACTATCAAGTAGTCATCGGATCAAGCTTGTCAAACGTTCATAACGTCTGCATCAGCTCCTGCAATAGGTCTGTCACATAGCGGTGCATCAAGGACATAGTTCTTCTGTGTAGCAATGAGGATAATCCTCAAGTTACGGACCTAGTCCGTGTAGTTGCTACGATCCTATTTCAACTTAGCTTTCTCTAGGAACGCATTAAAATTCAAGGGAACGGTAGCACGGGCCATTGATCTACAATATAGATATGCAAAACTATTAAGACTAAATTCATGATAAATTAAGTTCAATTAATCAAATTACTAATTAACTCCCACTTAAAATAACATCCCTCAAGTTATCTAAGTGATACATGATCCAAATCAACTAACCCATGTCCAATCATCATGTGAGATGGGGTAGTCATCAATGGTGAACATCTCTATGTTGATCATATCTACTATATGACTCACATTCGAACTTTCGGTCTCCAGTGTCCTGAGAGCATGTTTGTACATGGTAGGCTCGTCAAGTTTAACCCAAGTATTCTGCATGTGCAAAACTGTCTTACACCCGTTGTATGTGAATGTAGTCTATCACACCTAATCATCACGAGGTGCTCCAAAACGACAAACTTTGCAACAGTGCCTACTTAGGGAGAAAACTTTTATCTTGAAATTTAGTGAAGGGATCATCTTATAATGCTACCGCTGTTCTAAGCAAAATAAGATGGATAAAGGATAAACATCATCTTGTGCTTTTGATCTCCATCTCCAAAGCATTGCCATGATCTCCATCGTCACCGTCTTGACACCTTGATCTCCATCATTGCGCCAGGGTCATCTCGCCAACTATTGCTTATACAACTATTGCTAACGCATAGCGATAAAGTAAAGCAATTACATGGCGCTTGCATTTCATACAATAATTAAGAGACAACCCTAAGGATCCTGCCGGTTGTCGATATTACAAAAAATGATCATCTCATACAATAACATATATCACATCATATCTTGACCATATCACATTCAACATGACGTGGAAAAACAAGTTAGACGTCCTCTACTTTGTTGTTGCAAGTTTTACGTGGCTGCTACGGGCTTCTAGCAAGAACTGTTATTACCTACACAAAACCACAATGGTGATTATCAAGTTCGTTGATTTAACCTTCTTCAAGGACTAGCCATATTAAAATTCGATTCAACTAAAGTTGGAGAAACAGACACCCGCCAACCACCTTTATGCAAAATAAGTTGCATGTCAGTCGCTGGAACCGGTCTCATGTACGTGGACATGTAAGGTTGGTCCGGGCCGCTTCATCCCACAATACCACTGAATCAAAATAAGAAGTTGGTGGTAAGAAGTATGACCACACCACCCACAACTCCTTTGTGTTCTACTCATGCATATCATCTACGCATAGACCTGGCTCGGATGCCACTATTGGGGAACGTTGCATGGAAAACAAAAAATGCTACACACACGCAAGATCTATCCATGGAGATGCATAGCTACGAGAGGGGGAGATCATCTACATACCCTTGCAGATCGCTAAGCGGAAGCGTTTATCACACGGTTGATGTAGTCGTACTCTTCGCGATCCAATCACGATCCAACCGACCTAGTGCCAAACGGGACGACACCTCCGAGTTTAGCACACGTGCGGCTCGATGACGTCTCGTCCTTATCGATCCAGCAAGCAGGATAGGAGAAGTAGATGGGATCACAACCAACACAATGGCGTGGTGGTGATGGTGGTGGTAGAGCACCGACAGCGCTTCACTAAGCATCGCCGGGACGAGGTAATGGAACTACAGAGTAACGAGTTAGAGAGGGGGATCAAGGGCTTGGTGTGTCCTCTTGGGGTGCCCCCTCCCCTCTATATACAGGTGGAGGGGCGTGGGAAACATCCCCTCCAAGCCCTAGGGCACAGCTAAGGGGGAGAGGACTTGGACTCCAAGTCCAATCCTATTCCTACTAGGACTCCTTCCTTTTTTTTCCTTCCCTAGCCACATGGGCTTTTGAGGACTTGGTGCGCCTAGACCAATAATGCCAGGGCACCTCCCCGCAGCCCATGCTATCCCTTGGGTCGTGGTCGATCCTCTTGTGGACTTACGGACCCCTCCGGCATCCTCTGAAACCTTCTGGAAGCTTCCCGGTACAATACCGAAAAACCTGCACCTTTTTTTGGAACCCAAAATATGACTTCCCATATATAAATATTTACCTCCCGATCGTTCCGAGACTCATCGTGATGTCCGGGATCTCATTTGGGACTCCGAACAACATTTGGTTACCGCTCATCAAATATCCCAATACTACTCTAGTGTCAACGAGCGTTAAGCGTGCGACCCTGCGGGTTCAGGAATTATGTAGTAATGACTGAGACACCTCTCCGGTCAATAACCAATAGCGGGACCTGGATGCCCATATTGATTCCTACATATTCCACGAAGATCTTTTATCGGTTGAACCTTTATGACAACATACGTAATTTGCTTTGTCTGTCGGTATGTTACTTGCCCGAGATTTGATCGTCGGTATCTGCATACCTAGTTCAATCTCGTTACGGACAAGTCTCTTTACTCGTTTCGTAATACATCATCTTGCAACTAACTCCTTAGTCACTTTGCTTGCAAGCTTCTTGTGATGTGTATTATGGAGAGGGCCCAGAGATACCTCTCCGATATACGGAGTGACAAATCCCATTCTTGATTCACGCCAACTCAACAGACACCTTCGGAGATACCTGTAGAGCATCTTTATGATCACCCAGTTACGTTGTGACGTTTGATAGCACACAAGGTATTCCCCTAGTATCCAGGAGTTGCATGATCTCAGGGTTGAGGAAACATGTATTTGACATTAAGAAAGCAGTAGTAATAAACTGAACGATCATATGCTATGCTAACGGTTGGGTCTTTCCATCACATCATTCTCCTAATGACGCGATCCCATTATCAAATGACAACTCATGTCTATGGTTAGCAAACCTTAACCATCTTTGATCAACGAGCTAGTCTAGTAGAGGCTCACTAGGGACACGGTATTTGTTTATGTATTCACACATGTATTTAAGTTTCCGGTCAATACAATTCACTCTGTGCGTTTGGTTTATTCGGTTTACATGGTTCAATTTATATGGTTTTTCGGTTTGTACGGTATTAATACTTCGGTAAATACGTATGAAATTAAAATACGGTTTGGTTTTGGTATATACCAAATTATTTCGGTATGGTTTTGATATATACCATAATAACCAAAGTTGACGCGAATTTGAAAATGATGTAATAATAATTTGAAAATTTATGACTCAAAACACATACTATTTTACACAAATAGTATATAACTATATATATAAGTATATATGCATGCATTGATTCATCTGCTGATGGTTATGGACGTGCTTAGCATTTTTAAAAGGGAAAAATGACTATGTTACAAGAAAAAATTACGTGCTTAGTAGTGAATTTGAATCATGTATAAGAAAAATGACAACTTGTATGGTTGTTCATCACAAGAAATATAAAATTATTTTTTACTTCAGTATATTCAGTTAACCATTTGGTTTTTCGGTATATACCATAAAAACCAAAGTTCAAATCGGTATGAAAAGTTCATACCATACCAAAACTAGAAACCATAAAAACCATAAATTTTGTTCGGTTCGGTTTATTTTCGGTATGATTTTTCGGTTCGGTTTTCAAATGCACAGAGTGAAATACAATTCTAGCATGAATAATAAAACTTTATCATCAATAAGGAAATATAATAGTACCAACTTTTTTTATTGCCTCTAGGGCATATTTCCATCATTACAAGCGCCACCAGGGCTTGTAGCATCTCACTGGGCCTCCTGCAGTAGATCTTTGCGCCAATATTTTATATATATTTCAAGAGAATTTTCTATAATTTTTGTCCAATTGCGAGAACTTTTTATTTCTGCACAAAAAACAACACCAAGTTAGTTCTGTTGAAAACAATGTTAGACCGGTTTAGTTTCATTCAAATTATGCAAGTTAGAGTCCAAAACAAGAGCAAAAGTGTTTGGAAAGTCGATACGTTGGATACATATCAACTCTCTCAAGCTTAACTCATTGCTTGTACTCAAGCAATTTAATTGACAACTGAAAGTGACAAACAATTTTTTTGACAAACTATTTTGTTTCCATTGTCGTATATAAACTTAACATAACTAAGATTCCGGCCAAGATCATGAATTAACCACATATATGATAACGCTTAGGATTCACATTTATTCATATCAAGAAGCCTAAACCGGGACCCAAACCTGAAACTGAGTGCTTCTACTACAAATGAAATGGTCACTGGAAGCAGAACTGCCCCAAAAACTTGGCGGATAAGAAGGATGGCAAAGTGAACAAAGGTATATTTGATATACATGTTATTGATGTGTACATTACTAGTGTTCATAGTAGCCCCTGGGTATTTGATACCGGTTCAGTTGCTAAGTTTTGTAACTCAAAATAGGAGTTGCAGAATGAACAGATACTAGTTAGGTGACGATGTGTGTTGGAAGTGATTCCAAGGTTGATAAGATCACCATCGCACACTCCCTTTACCATCGGGATTAGTGTTGAACCTAAAATAAATGTTATTTGGTGTTTGCATTGAGCATGAATATGATTGGATCATGTTTGTTGCAATACGGTTATTCATTGAAATCAAAGAATAATTGTTGTTCTGTTTACATGAATAAAACCTTCTATGGTCATACACTCAGTATAAATGGTTTGTTGAATCTCGATCGTAGTAATACACATATTCATAATATTGATGCCAAAAGATGCAAAGTTGATAATGATAGTGCAACATACTTGTGGCACTACCGTTTTGCTCATTTTGGTATAAAGCGCATGAAGAAACTCCATGCAGATGGACTTTTGGAATCACTTGATTATGAATCATTTGATACTTACGAACCATGCCTCATGGGCGAAATGACTAAAACTCCGTTCTCAGTTACTGACTTATTGGAAATACTACATACCTATGTATGCGGTCCGATGAGTGTTGAGGCTCGCAGCGGGTATCGTTATTTTCTGACCTTTACAGATGATTTGAGCAGATATGGGTATATCTATTTAATGAAACACAAGTCTGAAACATTTGGAAAGTTCAAAGAATTTCAGAGTGAAGTAAAGAATCATCGTAACAAGAAAATAAAGTTTATATGATCTGATCGCGGAGGCGAATATTTGAGTTATGAGTTTGTCCTTCATTTAAAACAATGTGAAATAGTTTCACAACTCACGCCACCTCGAACACCACAACGTAATGGTATGCCTGAACGTCGTAACCGTATTTTATTAGATATGGTGCGATCTATGATGTCTCTTACCGATTTACAACTATCATTTTGGGGTTATGCATTAGAGACTGCTACATTCATTTTAAATAGGGCACCGTCTAAATTCGTTGACATGAGACCGTATGAACTGTGGTTTGGCAAGAAACCTAAGATGTTGTTTCTTAAAGTTTGGGGTTGTGATGCGTATGTGAAAAAGCTTCAGCCTGATAAGCTTGAACCCAAATCAGAGAAGTGCGTCATCATAGGATGCCCAAAAGAAACTGTTGGGTACACCTTCTATCATAGATTCGAAGGCAAGATCTTTGTTGCTAAGAATGGATCATTTCTAGAGAAGGAGTTTCTCTCGAAAGAAGTGAGTGGGAGGAAAGTAGAAATTGATGAGGTAATTGTACCTTCTCTCGAATTGGAAAGTAGCTCATCACAGAAATCAGTTCCAGTGATGCCTATGCCAACTAGAGAGGAAGCTGAAGATAATGATCGTGAAACTTCAGATCAAGTCACTAACGAACCTCGTAGGTCAACTAGAGCACGTTCCGCACCAGAGTGGTACGGTAATCCTATTCTGGAAGTCATGTTACTAGACCATGACGAACCTACGAACTATGAGGAAGCGATGATGAGCCCAGACTCCGATAAATGGCTTGAGGCCATGAAATCTGAGATAGGATCCATGTATGAGAACAAAGTGTGGACTTTGGTTGACTTGCCCGATGATCGGCAAGCCATAGAGAATAAATGAATCTTCAAGAAGAAGACTGAAGCTGGTGGTAATGTTACTGTCTACAAAGCTCGACTTGTTGCGAAAGGTTTTTGAAAAGTTCAAAGAGTTGACTATGATGAGACTTTCTCAACCTTAGCAATGCTTAAGTCTGTCCGAATCATGTTAGCAATTGCCACATTTTATGATTATGAAATCTGGCAAATGGACGTCAAAACTGCATTCCTTAATGGATTTCTTAAAGAAGAGTTGTATATGATGCAATCAGAAGGTTTTGTCGATCCTAAAGGTCTTAACAAAATGTGCAAGCTCCAGATATCCATTTATGGACTGGTTCAAGCATCTCGAGTTGGAATATATGCTTTGATGAGGTGGTCAAAGTATATGGTTTTATATAGACTTTTGTAGAAGCCTGTATTTACAAGAAAGTGAGTGGGAGCTCTGTAACATTTCTAATATTATATGTGCATGCCATATTGTTGATTGGAAATGATATAGAATTTCTAGATAGCATAAAATGATACTTGAATAAGAGTTTTTCAATGAAAGAAGTCGATGAAGCTACTTATATATTGGGCAGCGAGATCTATAGAGATAGATCAAGACGCTTAATTGGACTTCCACAATGAATCTGGGATAGGATCCCTGTATGAGAAGGAAGTGTGAACTTTGGTTGACTTGCCCAATGATCAGCAAGCCATGGAGAATAAATGGATCTTCAAGAAGAAGACTGAAGCTGATGGTAATGTTACTATCTACAAAGCTTGACTTGTTGTGAAAGGTTTTCGAAAAGTTCAAAGAGTTGACTACAATGAGACTTTCTCAACCATAGCGATGCTTAAGTCTGTCCGAATCATGTTAGCAATTGGCACATTTTATGATTATGAAATCTGGCAAATGAACATCAAAACTGTACTCCTTAATGGATTTCTTAAAGAAGAGTTGTATATGATGCAATCAGAAGGTTTTGTCGATCCTAAAGGTGCTAACAAAATGTGCAAGCTCCAGAGATCCATTTATGGACTGGTGCAAAGTTTTGATGAAGTTCAAAATGGATCAGTCAAAGAAAGGGTTCTTGCCTGTGTTACAAGGTGTGAAGTTGAGTAAGACTCAAAACCCGACCACGGCAGAAGATAGAGAGAGAATGAAAGTCATTCCCTATGCCTCAGCCATAGGTTCTATAAAGTATGCATGCTGTGTACTAGACTTATTGTATACCTTGCCATGAGTTTGGCAAGGGGGTACAATAGTGATCTAGGAGTAGATCACTGGACAGGGGTCGAAATTATCCTTAGGTACCTAAAGAGGACTAAGGAAATGTTTCTCGGTTATGGAGGTGATCAAGAGTTCATTGTAAAGAGTTACATCGATGCAAGCTTTGACACTGATCTAGATGAATCTAAGTCTCAATCTAGACATATATTGAACGCGGGACCAATTAGCTAGAATAGCTCCATGCAGAGAATTGAAGACATAGAAATTTGCAAAATACATACGGATCTGGTTGTGGCAGACCCGTTGACTAAACTTCTCTCACAAGCAAAACATGATCACACCTTAGTACTCTTTGGGTGTTAATCACATAGCGATGTGAACTGTATTATTGACCCTAGTAAACCTTTTGAGTGTTGGTCACATGGCGATGTGAACTGTTGGTGTTAAATCACATGGCGATGTGAACTAGATTATCGACTCTAGTGCAAGTGGGAGACTGAAGGAAATATGCCCTAGAGGCAATAATGAAGTTGTTATTTTATATATCCATATATCATGATAAATGTTTATTATTCATGCTAGAATTGTATTAAACGGAAACTTAACACATGTGTGGATACATAGACAAAACACCGTGTCCCTAGTAAGCCTCTACTAGACTAGCTCGTTAATCAAAGATGGTTAGGTTTCCTAACCATAGACATGTGTTGTCATTTGATGAACATAATCACATCATTAGGGGAATGATGTGATGGACAAGACCCATCTGTTAGCTTAGCATATTGATCGTTCAGTTTTATTGCCATTGCTTTCTTCATGTCAAATACATATTCCTTCGACTATGAGATTATGCAACTCACGGATACCCGAGGAATACCTTGTGTGTTATCAAACGTCACAAACATAACTGGGTGATTATAAATATGCGCTACAGGTATCCCCAAAGGTGTTTTTTGGGTTGGCATAGATCGAGATTAGGATTTGTCACTCCTAATATCAGAGAGGTATCTCTGGGCCCTCTCGGTAATGCACATCATAATAAGCCTTGCAAGCAATGTGACTAATAAGTTAGTTGCGGGATGATGTATTACGAAATGAGTAAAGAGACTTGTCAGTAACAAGATTGAACTAGGTATGAAGATACCAACGATCGAATCTCGGACAACTAACATACCGATGACAAAGGGAATAACATATGTTGTCATTACGGTACGACCGATAAAGATCTTCGTAGAATATGTGGGAACCAATATGAGCATCCAGGTTCTGTTGTTGGTTATTGACCAGAGAGGTGTCTCGGTCATGTCTACATAGTTCTCTAACTCGTCGGGTCCGCACGCTTAACGTTCGATGACGATTTTGTATTAGATGAGTTATGTAATTTGGTAACCGAATGTTGTTCGGAGTCCCGGATGAGATCACGGACATGACGAGGAGTCTCAAAATGGTCGATAGGTAAAGATTGATATATATATATATAGGGTGCATATCGGGTCACCGGAAGGGGTTCCGGGCATCCCCCCACCAGCAACTACATGGGCCTTAATGGGCCAAGAGGGGGACAGACTAGCCCCTAAGGGGCTGGTGCGTCCCATGTAGGCCAAAATAAAGGGGAAGGACAGAGGAGAAGGGAGAAAGGAATGGGGGGATTTGGCCTCCCCCTTCCTTCCCTCCTCCCTCCTCCTTCCTTCCCTCTCCGGATGAATATTGAAGGGGGGAGGCCGAATTAGGAGGCGCCCAAGTAGGATTCCTCCTACTTGGGGCGGCCCCTTGGCTACCTCCCCTCCCCTCCAACCTATATATATATATATATATATATATATATATATATATATTAGGGGGCACCGCTAGAACACACATCAACAGTTGTTAGCCGTGTGCAGCGTCCCTCTCCATAGTTTACGCCTCTGGTCATATTCACGTAGTGCTTAGGCGAAGCCTTGCGTAGATTACTTCACCATCACCGTCACCACACCGTCGTGTTGACGAAACATTCCGTTGACACTTTGTTGGATCAAGAGTTTGAGGGACGTCATCGAGCTGAACGTGTGCAGAACTCGGAGGTGCCGTACGTTCGGTGCTTGATCGTTCGGAACGAGAAGAAGTTCGACTACATCATCCGCGTTGTCAAACGCTTCCGCTTTCGGTCTACGTGGGTACGTGGACACACTCTCCCCCTCTCGTTGCTATGCATCTCCTAGATAGATCTTGCATGGGCGTAGTATTTTTTTTGAAATTGCATGCTATGTTCCCCAACAATCTCAAACTTTGGGACACACTTGTGTGAAATGTGGGGAAGTTACGAACTTAGCCACCGTTTAAAATTTTAGACATCTCGTCGGTTGGGGATAGGAAAGTAATCTCGCATCTCCCCAATATTTGTCGATAGTGATTTCGGGCGAGGAGAGGGTGTTTTGCCGCCCACGCTTGGTGCCCACGGTGTATGAACGGGGCTGACAAGTAGGGTGGTTGTGTCACGTCTGAGTGAAGTTACACACCTGCCCCTATTTAAAATATTTGCCTACATCGATTTCGGCCGAGGGGAGTTTGTCTTGCCGCCCACGTGTATGAATGTGAAAATGGAGGGGGAGAGAGAGAGAGGTCTTTCGGACGAGTTTGAATCAAATGTGTGTTTACCATCCATGTTTGGCGCCCACCGTGTTTGAATGGGGGGACCGGCAGCCGTGTCACGTTTAATTGAAGTTACTAACCTACCCCCATCGACAGTAGTGGAAATTGGGCCGATTAGGATGTGAAGTGTCAAGGGTAGATCGTAATTTCCATCTCGCAAACACTGGTTTCAGGCAGCCGACAAAAGAGAATGGGTGTTTTGCCCCTTCGTTCAAAATTTGGGAGAATTAGTATTCACGTTTACCCTTGGGCCCTGGCAACTAAATTCAAATCCAATTTGTATTCAATTACGAATATCCATACATCATTCTACATTTTGTTGTTTATTTTTTCAAATCCACAAGAAAGATTCATTCCACCTTTATATAATAATATGATTTAGAAATGCCATGATCTTCGAATTCAGTAGGTTGGATACACTTTGAGTCAAATAGTTATTTCATACAATACAATTTGCTCACACAAAAATAGTTCACCTTATGTCCATCATACAAGTACTGAGGATTACCTCGCCTAAAAAATTTAGATCTTTACAACACATGCACAACAAAGGGGTCTTACAAGATAGTCTATTTAGAGACATGACACAACATGCAAGTATACTAATCTAATGACAATTTCAACTGGTATCTAAAGAAGAACTAGGATTACCCTAGGCTTCAGATAGCCCAAGCAGCAGGACCTCCACCGTCTTCAAATGCAACATTCTTACTTCCTCCAATTCTTGGCTTGCTTGCATAATGCGTGCAGCTAATTGCATAATTTCCAGCCTCAAGATCAAGATTACCTCATTCATGGCAGCCACACCATCTCTTTATGCCTCTAGTAGAGCCTCAAGAACTAGAATATCTGTGCTCAGACTGCTCTCCAATGGTGTTTCCTCTGAACTGCTACCATCTGGTAACATGGATGGTGCACTGCTTCCACAAATAGATTATGGGGTTGTAAATTGTGTCCTAATGTGAACTGCATCCTGAAAGGTTTCCGCTGGACATAAGTAAGAGATAGTTATCGGATGATCCAGGCAGTAAAGTTACATGGTAAACGGCATACGAATTATTGCCGAGCATGGCATGCTATATTTGAATGGTTCGAAGTAGCATCAGCCAAAAACAAACTAAAATGGTAAGATGGAAGACAGTGTACCATCGCTATATTTAAGTTGCCTAGGCATATAAGTAGTTGAAATAATCTGAGAAAGCACTTAAACAGTGTGAACTCATATAAACTACGAAGACAGTCTTGTGATGAAGTTCATAGGAAAAGTTAAGGAGTCAAATGAATTAGGCATGCATTTCTTTACAATAGTACAATAGGCACTGCTGACATATTGGCCAACTCAGCTATAGCCTAACAAGTAACAGACAAGCATTCGAATCAAGCAATACAGCAAAGCAGACAACTGAACTATTTGTAATTATGTAGGATTATAGGTTGACGCCCCAAGCCAAGAAAGCAGCACACACGCATTACATTTCACATGTATTAAAACACACTGGCTTACCATATGTTGTTGTGAAGCCTTGCTGATGTTTGCAATGTTCTTTTAAGATATCGTCAGCATCCCATAGTTGCAAATATATTCGTTGTAGTTTATTCTCCCCCCTCTATTTAGGTAAAACTAATTTTAATCACATGCACTGGTTCGAATTGATCATCAATGGTTAATCTATATTTATACCTAATATTAAAGGGCGGAGGCTTTCATGGTTCTCCATACACCACCCATTTTATATCCGTTGAATTTATGTTAACCATAAGAATTGACGGCTGAGATTTAAAGTAGATGTACATAACCGTTTGGAAAAAAACTCCCACGTACGAGAACCTAGCGCACGCAAGAAAAGGAAACTTACCAGCTGTCTTGGGCCTCGCTCAGCCATCCTACCTCGTCGCACACCCCGTTTTCTCCAACAAAAAATTGTAATAGAAAAAAGGCAAGCCCAGATCGATAGCTAGCCACTCACACGATCTCTCTCTCAAAAGAAAAAGCAGCCACACAGACGGTCTCTCAGCTTTTTTCCCCATGAAAACCCCAACGAGGCTACCTGCCCCAAAGAAATCTGGATGGGGGACGCTGGTGGGAGCATGCGGCCGCCTAGCTCCAGCCCGACGCCACAGATCACCAAGCTCCAACTCAGGGGATTTCATTGCCCGGTGATATAGAGACGAGCATGGGATTCGCAATGGAGTAAAAGCGGATGAGAAGAGCAAGCAGACTTTGTAGCAATGGAAGTGTTCAAGAACCCGATGCCGCCATTCGGGACATTGTGGTCGTGATGCAACATATCGACGAAGTTGGCCATGATATAGACGAGCGTGAGGTCTACGAAGTTTCGCCGTCGGCCGTCACCACGTTCCACTCGCACGGCGGCGTCCGCCAACATGATCAGGTACAACGATGACGCCACGAAGCTCTCCAGGGGGTCGTCCGTCACCAGTGCGCGCACACCGTTGATTAGCTGCTCTAGCTTGTGGCCACATCCACGGGCGACGACGGCCATGGCCAGCTATCGCGGCGGCTTATACGCATGTACCCTGCTTGGCTGAACTAGAGCCGGGGACATGCTTTGTTAGACAGGGTGGCGCGTGGAACCATGCAAAGCACATCTGATGTTTCAATCTACCCGTAATCTTGTACAGTATATTAATTTATTCCTACATATTCACTTGATGTTGGCGCAGCTTGATTCCGGCGAACCAATACGTCTCTCGTTGATCCAAACTAACAGGAGGGCCATGCCAACATGGCGAACCTGAATATTGGTCTAACACCTCTCAAAGACCCTCCCATCATCCTCATAAAAAAGACCCTCCCATCCATCGAATTGTCAAGTTCTCTATGATGAGCATCTCACCAATTCATTGGCATCAATATTTCTATCACGTACTAATTGTTGTCAAAGTGTCCGGCGCTCGTAATCTCATCGGAATCGTTGTCAAAAAGTAGGGGAACAATCCGGTTCGCCGAAATATTAGTGATCTCTTTGTCTAAATAACTGGATCATGTCTTTCAGAAATCGCAGCATGCAGTTGATTTCATACAGCAATCAGGTTTGTCGAGAATCAATTATCTCTTTGTCTAAATAATTGTAAATAATGTATTTCCTTTGATTCGGAAGCATGCATGGTTATAAAAGAAAATCTGAATCATGCACTTGATTTCATGGGAATTATTTATGGCCACACACATTTTAAGTGCACGTTTAAAATTTAGCATCAAAACAATGAACGTCATGGAGGCCATGGTGCAACTAGCAATGCATGTGTTTTAAAGCCATCTTTGGAAGAACAAAGTTTCAAAGTAAATTACCATAGCATGAGACATTGCTATCTTATTAAGCTGAGGAAATGTTATTCAATTGACCTGATATAACTAGGGTAATCTTCTTTGTGAACTCTTCAAAGAAAAAAATCGTTTTGATATGGTACGTGCAAATTCAATTATTATGTTTTCTTCTGTATCGAAGAAAATTGAGTTGTACTTTAAGCTATGTAGGTATGTCGTGCAAGCACGGTTAGAAGGAACTCTATAATCAATAACGGGCATTTGCTGACTTACTAATTAAACCTTAATTTCTTATCTGTGCACATACATGTACGATTCTTATGATTTAGGATCTTAATAATATATCAACTGATGAACGTAATGGCTCCTTACACTTGGCATATTAACTAGGAAGGTAATTTAGATATTTAAATGAACTAATTCTGTACAATGACAACGAACATGTAGTTTATGAGCAATGCTATGTGAATATAGCTCTTTTTTATTTCCTCTGAAGGATGCACATGTTCGTGTGGGCGAAAAACATAATGTACGACATATACACAAAAGCAATGCATCGTGTTCCGTTGTTCCATGCTTTCCTGATTGAAGTGTAGCACTTTATACATGCACCTTTTTGGTTCAAGGCTATCCATAAAATACATTACATGACTGACGCTTCTAGGAATGTCTTAGCAATAGAGGAAGTGTGAGAATATCTCGGCGATTCAACAAAATATGGTCTTGAGCCATTGGGCTGGGAAGTGTGGTTGTTTTTCTCCGGTGCAACGCACAGGCATGTTTGCTAGTCTAAACTAATGAAAGAAGGGTGTGTGCTTACACGACACTATACGTGCTTCACTCTATTTGTATGCTTATTCGAGGTGCCAGCCCCAAAAGAACAAATATTTTGCTTGATGGGGTTGGCAACTCCATAATGAATATAAGCATCAAATTAGCCATGCAACTTGGGAAGATCAAGAATGCACAAAAAAGTAATGAACATAGGCTCGGAGCAGGGATGTAATAGCTAGCCTCGGAAAATGTAGGGTAAAACCAACAAAAAGCGGTGGAACCACAAGCTAGATTGCTGATGTGTAATTAAGCATAGAGAATATAGGCCCCATTCAGATCCATGGGTTAGAGCTAGTTTGGGCTCAAACAGGCGTAAAGTATCAAACATGAGGGCTAATTTGAGATAGTTGCATCTAACCCACCCAAAAAAACTATCCCACCAAAGAGGTGCTAATTAGAGCTAGTTCTCCTAGTGCATTTATTGTCAATCTAACCTGCTCACTGCCACACGTATGGCCCTACAGGTGCAAGCAGAATAATGCATCTCATGAAAAATTGAATGATGCCCTTAAGAAATTCCAAGGTGCACTACTTATGCAAGAAAGTGAATGTAGGCGCTGACCGTTGGATAATAGTACCTGGTTCTCGGTGGTGTATGGTCATCGTTGTCATACTGAAAGCTAAGAATTATCGATGGTGGTCATGTTGCGGTTGAGTTCGGGCCGACTGTCGTCATTTCTAAAGTGGCTCCGGTGCTTCGGTTGCGGTGCCTGTCGACATACAAGAAAGGTGATCCATGATAAGTGAATAGTTCCACGATAAAGAAGAGAAAAAAATCAAAGGAGTACAAATTGAAATAACCTGATGAGGCCGCAACGTCAGTAAAGCAGGGCCGGTGGAGTTGAATATGGCATTCGTGGAGAGGGTCCAGTGTAGTGGACGAAGGCGTCAACGAAGCACGTCTAGCGTGGTGTACAGTGCTTTCGGTGAGGCGGATCTGTTGTGGCGGTCAAGGGCTTGTATGAAGGGCCAGCGATGTGGTGGACGAGGGAGTCGGTGAAGGGCCTACACTGTGATGGACGAGGGTGCCAGTGAAGCAGATCCGGTGCGGTGGACCATGATGGCGGTCAAGGAGATCTAGAGCGGTGGACAAGCTAGTCACTGAAGCGGCTCCGGTGAAGTGGTGAGTTGCCAGTTGGGGGTTCCAAGGTGCGGAAGGTAGATCTGGCGGGGTGTGAGGTCCACCGCTGTGGCGGAGGACTAGATTCGGTGGCTTGGCGGGGTTGGGGGGAGGAGGCAGGGAGGGGAAGGGGAGGGGCTCTGGGGAAGAATGTTGGGGGCAAAGAGGGGAAAACAATGGAGTTACCAAAGCAGCCATTTTCCGTTCATGTAGCAGGGGTAAAACTGGAATATCGCAGGGCTAAACTTTCGGGCGCGAGATATTTTGATGTGAGCGGGAAGTTTGAAAGTTTTTGGCGGCTGAAATTAAGTGTTCTGCTCTTGTACGGCCGATTATGATATCATGGCTGATAATTTATTTGTCGTGGGCGCAAAAAGTGCAAGTTTTGAAAATCAATGTCTCCAACTCGAAACTTAGATTGTCCATTCAATTCAAATATGGATCATTGAGCTAGTGGAAGCAAATACCATCATTTTCTCCAATTCAAATGAGATTCCAAATGTGTTTATCCTAAATATGATGACAAAAACAAAAATGTGTATGTGTATGAATAAAGTGGATGATTATAAGGTTTGAACATGACCGTATGTGTATATCTCTAGGTTTGATATATTAATTTGAAATCACAAAATCCTGGCATAAAAAATGTACCCCCATTTAAATGAATTACAAAAGCTAATAATGGAGTCGAATTCCAAAATTCCAATCTTAGGTTTGTAATTCTGGTACTTCAAAGTATATCACGCATGTTCAAAAGTATCGTTATCTCATAGTCCAAACCGTGAAACAAATTGATCAACCATGAGTGCACACACTATTGACCATATATATCTCAATTATGCTTAAGTCTCTCAAATATAGACACCTCACTCTTTATCTGAAGCCCACCACCCCGTCCCCATTCCCCCCACAAGCCTTTCTCTCCCCCGGACATGAACACAGGAGCACATTAACCCCCCTCTATCTTCTAACTCTGGACCCCAATATAGGTCTCTATCACTTTGTCTCTCGGGCATGCACGCATCTCTTCCCCCACTCTCTAGGTCTCCCGGCATCTCTCTTCCCCAAGCACACGCACTATATAGTAGTGTGTCCTTCCCATACACACAAAACGTCACCCCAAACGTCTATCTCCCAAGTCATGTGGTTCTCGCACACTCTCCACCATCTCTCTATCTCTCTCACACATTAATTAGTACACACCTCACTCACCACCCCCACTACAAACAAATGCCTTTTGTCTCCTTGTGCACCATTGTCCTCTTCCTATCTCTCCCACACGCGGACCTAACCCAGCTCCTTCCCTCTATACATATATGTCCTGACTCTTTCCATAGCTCCCTAGCGTATCATCGTTCTCAATCTCACACGTTGTTCTCTACACCATCTGTTCTAGATCTCTCATGAAGTCTCTATCAGGCACACGATGACTCGCTTTCCTTGTGTCTCCTTACATAGGCCACTTTCGAACAACATCAACCTTGTCTCCCTATCTATATGCTACTTCTGCACACAAATGACCCCTCTCTCCCCCTCTCTTCCTCTCACTCTCCCTCCCTCCCTCTCTCTCTCTCTCTCTCTCTCTCTCTCTCTCTCTCTCTCTCGCTCCCACACCCCTCTCCCACACACACTCGATGTCTCTTCCAAATAGTATGCTCCCCGCCCGCACCCATGTTATCCCGCTACTACACATGCCTTTCTCTCTCTTGGACACACATGTCACACCATTCCCCCTTCTCTACTTGGTTTACATCATTAGTGGTATCTCTTCTCCACATACACACACTCCCTCTTGCACACAGGCGTGCGCACAGACACACACAAAAATGCACAACACCCATCTATCTGGATCCTTCTGTTAAGACACACACCCTTGCATATTCTCTCCAGCTCTAGGTATATATATACCCCCTCTCTCTAACTCACATGCACACCAAAATTCTCCATCTCTCTAACTCACACATCTCTCCCCATGTCCGCATGTGTATCTCACACTCACTCTTTGATTATGTCTATGTGTCTCCATGTTACACAACACAAAGCCCCATGCACATGTCTCTCTCTATCCTCCACACACAGAGACACACAAAGAATCTCTTGTCATTGCCTCAGTCTCTACATATCACACACATGCGCTATCTCTTTCTCGCACACACGCTCAACCAAGGCTTTCTCGTGAATAACTTATCGTCTATTCATCAACAGTCATAGCAGCACGATGAACACAAGACGTGAAAAAGAATAAATCTACATGTCCGTAGACCACCTAGTATGACTACTAGGACTAGAGCACATCGAAAGCGTGCCGCCGTCACCCCCTCCTTATCGGCGACGGGAAAACCTTTGTGTTAAGGCCCCACATGCTCAGCCGTTGAACAGAATGAAGATCCAAGTTTATGGAAACAAGTATCGATAATACGTTTGTATCTCCATACTTATATACTCCTATAGAAGACTTAGTTGGTGATGGATGGTGTGTCTGTCATCCGTCATTTCTGACCATTAGATCTACATCTAACGACTATGAGGTAAGTTGTTGCCTTTTCGCAACAACATCCCACTTCTCTACCCCAATTTGCACAAAACCCCCTAGTATCTTGAAACCAACCACATCCCTCCCTCACCTCATCAAAACAGCCCAAGGAATATATTCTGATTGAAACATAATATATTTTTAGTGATATATGTATATCAAAATTAGAGTGTTTTCTATCAAGTTTGTGAATAAGTATTATTCTACTTATGATCCGTTGCAACACACATGCACATTGCTAGTATTTCCAACCATACAAAAAAACATTGCTAGTATTTCCATAGTTTCATGTTCTCCATCAAGATATTAGTCACTCATGGTCGATATTTAGTTTGAATTACGTACACATAGGCACTATGTAACTAGCCGTGCTTATTGGCTTCCAAAGCTTAACTTTCCCTCCTACTTACAATATGTAGAGTATTTAGCAAAAAACTACCACATTCAACCGGCCCTAGGAAGAAACTACTATAAAAAAATAGCAAAAACATACCCAAATTTTCTTAATTCGCGCCAAAAAACTACTACCTAGTGGCGATTAGGCTCATTTAAACCCGTTTATGACAGGGTTGACCCACATGGCCATGTTGACGAGGCAGCTTAAACCAACTCCGTCTGTTTGACTGTTGTGTCGACCGTTAAGACACGAGGGACCCACATCTGAGCATCTATCCTCTTATTCCTCTTCCAATCATCATTTTTCCTGAACATTACTTCAAACAGTCGGATGCGTGTTCATTGGTGGCGCCGGTGATGAGCGAGCTGGCCGCCGCTCCGCCGGACGGGCCGGACATCGCGCTGGCCTGTGCATGGGTTGGCTGGCTAGCCCGAGAGTGGCTCACGCAAGAGCAAGTCGCCGCGCTGGCCTTCGCTCCTGCCAGATGGCTGGCCTTAGCGCGGCGCGTGCAAGTAAGCCGCCGCACCGCCGTGCCAACATAACTAGCAAACCTTGCAGATAGGCAGCTGGATGCATCCAGTAGGGTGTATGCTAGCTTGTCTAGCTAGAGGCCGCGAGCGCCGCATGGAGCTGGCATCCGGGCTGCCGCAAGATGGGCTCCGTGCCGCCGGCGCTTTTGACCTCGCCTTCTGCCGGTGGCGCTAGCTGCGTCCCATGGCCGAGGATGACTAGGTGGACGGGCCAGTGGGAGGAGGTCTGTAAAGATTACCCCTCTTGCGACATGCCTACAATGCGGTTATGCCTCTAAGTCGTGCTCCAACACGTGGGAGATATAGCCGCATCATGGGTGTTACAAGTTGGTATCAGAGCCTTCTCCGACTTAGGAGCCCCCCTGCTTGATTGAATCGCTAGCGTTGATGAGTCTAGAAAAATGTTTTGAGTCTTATAGGATTATATATATTGGAGAGTAGGATTCTTTTTACTCCTCAGTCCCTTCGTCTCTCTGGTGAGGCATCCTGACGTAGAGTTTTGACTCTTCTCTTCTCAAATTTCACTAAAAAAAATTTAGGATCATGCGGGTATCTTGGAATCGTTCCGATGGTTTTGTGACGAGAACATTGTTCTTGGTGCCTCTTGACATTTAGGGGTTGTGGCAGTGTCCCGGGGAGTTGAGCTCCGAGGTGTTGTCGTCACAATTTTATCGTTGCAAATCTGGAATACCTGAGTTTCGCCGACATCGAAAATCTCTTTTATGCAGTTGTTGGTGAGATAACCTCGACGCCACCCAGTACTGGGGCAGGAGTTCGGGAGTATTGCCATAACTCATATAACGGATGCTTTTCGAAGGTTGAGGTAAATGATTTTCGAAGGTTTGTTGGTTATGTGTTGAAGGATGGATACAGCTGGATGTAGGATTTGGTAGCTTTGGGTGAGATATTATGCTTCCCCTGTATCCCCAACACCTAATTGCATAACCGGAAAGTTTCGGGAGTTTATAAGTGGGAATTCAAGTAGTTCTTAGGGTATCTTTCCAACAGATGTATGATATGAAATTGGGGTTCGACGTTTAGTGGTCTGCCTATCCATGGTTGGTTTTTACAGTGGTCTCGTTGTGTCTTAAAGAGTCCTTGGCTATGCTGACTCGGGGATGCTTCGTATGTCATGTGCACTGCCTTATACATGATGGTGTTGTACGATCGAGCCCGTGTGGGCCCCACCACGAAAACTTCGGACGAAATCTCGATCATATGTTTGTTCCGGCTTATTCTGCAAGCCAATCCCTTGTTTTGTTTTGATTGTGGTATTCGAGTTGCTTCGAAGTCAAATGTTGATTCCATACTTTCTCTAAATGGTGTTCTCATATTCCTACGTGAATACTAATCCTTCTTGATCATCGAGTTTGTCATGTTAATTCCTTTGCAACCGGCGTGTTTTCTCTTCAAGTGGATCCGATCATTTCAACATCCGCAAGGTCAATTATCAGTTCTTCTCAACGGTATTTGTTTCATCTGTCCCAAGTTGCTTTTGTTTTACCCACCGTCCCACCCTTCTCTTCAAGGACTCAGATTTCTTAATCAAGTATCCATCTTATGGATTTGAAGTCTCTCTATTCTTTTCCGTCCATGTTCTTATCCGGTGATTCTCATGAAGATTCTAACGGAGCTTCAAGTTCGTCACTCTTCCCTCGTTTTTCTTCTCCGGCGGATTCAAGTCAAGCTTTTTGATCATATCCCTTTTCCTCGTTCCAAATATTTTTCCATACTGGTGCACCTCATAATCATTCCCCACTTGCTATTCTATTATTCCGGAGTGTTCAAGATATCTCGAAGATTCGTGTTTCCACTCTACATTCATTCAAAATCTTTCAAGATTGTTATCTCATTCAAGCCATTTAATTCAACCGGTGCAATCTCTCTTTTAAATTGTTCAACGGGGTTCCTTTTTAGTGGGCCCTAACCCACAGGTCTTTTCCCAGGATCTTACCCGACTTTTCTTATTTTCCCAGAGCAATCCTAAATTCTTTTCAAAGTTTGATGTAAGAATGAATTTTTCATCAGTCAAATGCTTTTCTCCAAGATCTTTCAAATTCTTTTCATCATTGACTCAACCTTTTCTATTCTTCATTCCGGAGTGACTCAACAATTCTTGGTCGTGTTTCTCGTCATCATTCTCAGATTTGAAGACCGAAGAAGATTTTTCTCTCAATCATATCCGTTCTTTCAAAGATTCGCGATTCTAGCCTGATGCCATACTCTCATAATTGTTTTGATTGTGAGAATTATTTTCATCCTTCCGGAGCAATCCAGGAGTCTTTTCAGTCTGATTCTTTGGAGGCCATCATTTCGGGATTATTCATTCTAGCTTTCAACTCTCATCCTCCAAATATTACCGGTGCATCATTCAAATATCCTCTAATCAGTTCATGATCTCTTCGTTCTCTTGCATCTAAATTCCCTCAAGCATCTTCGTTCATTTGCTAATTCTTCCTGGTGTTTCTTTATCTTTTCTTCATTCATTTTCAATTCTTACGGTGGTTCAGTCAAGATTCCGTTTCTCTTGGTATCATATCAATTTATTTGTTCTTTCCAATCTTACCGGTGGTTCGTTGAAGTCTTTTCTCTAGTTTGCGCTATATCCATTTTAATCCTTTCTACAAGAATTAGTATGCCAAATCCGTTGCTTATCATCAATCTAAATTGGTGAAGGATAAGCATAATGTAATTCTTATTCTTGTGTCATCGAGTAAATTCAATTCCTTATTCCAGAGGTTCATCATATCACATTCTCGGTTCGAGATGCTTTATCTTTTCTTTTCTCGGAGTTCCAAGCTCTCTCATTTATCTCGTCGCAAAGCTCCATCTAAATCATTACAAGGTTTCACCTTGTGTTTTCAACTTCTCTTTCTTTTCGTTATCCTTTTTACCGGAGTTTCTTCATGTAGGCTCTACACGTTGGTTCATCAAGGACTTAAATTCCTTCTCGAAGTGTTCATCAAGATTCATTTCAGAGGAGCCACCCCGCCAACACGTCACCCCGGCCAACCGGGAGGCGACACATCACCAACCCCGCCGCCTCAGCCACTCCGGGCGCGCCACGTCGCCGCTGCCCGCGCCCACTTTGTCGGGGCCCGCAGGAGCCCAGATCCGGCCCTCCCCGGGCCCGAGTCGGGCCGCCGCCAGCCCGTCGCGTCCCCGCCGCCAGGAGCTCGCGCCCCGCCCTCCGCCGCCTTTCGCCTCCCGCCGACGAGCTCGTGCCGCCCGCCGCCTCCACGGCACCCCGCCGGCGTGACGCCAGGTTCGCCGCCCACCGTGGCCGAGCTCGCTGATGCTCCGCCGCGGGCCGGATCCCTCCGCCTGTGCCTCCGTCGCCTCACCTCCCTCCCGCCGTTAGCCTCGCCGACCGCCGCCGCCAGCGAGCGTCACCACCTCCGCGTCGGTGAGCTCCGCCGCCTGGAGCCCCGTCGCCGGCCGCCCCGTCCGGATCCACGCGAGGTGGATCAGATCGACCTGGCCCGTCAACCAAACGTCGTCCCTCCGTCTCGGATCTCCTCATCCCGCACCGTCCCGTCCCGGGTTGACTTTTCGCGAGGGTATATTTCCACTAAGTCCTGAGATCTGCATAATTTCTAGCACTATTCATCGCATCATAACTTTGCACCCGTGGCTCCATTTTGGGCGTGTAGCATATCAAATTGTTCGTATCGACTTGTACTTCATTTCATTCCATTGCACCATGTTCATTTGAGCTCATCTTGATCCACTAAATGCTGTTGCAAGAGTGCTAGTTTATATTAGTTTCAGATTCTTATCAGAGTTTGGACATTTGTCATTTTTGCCATGATTGTTGTGTGCCTCCTATGAACTTGAGCCCTACATGTGTTTTAAAGTATGCCATGCCATCTTTACAGGGGTGTATGCCATGTATTTTTGTGATCTCTGTGGTGACTAGCACAAGCATGCCAAGTAGCTCTCGTAATGTTGCTGATTTCAGGGACTTAGAAATCTTCTAAGTCTTTGCCCTGTTAATATTTTTATGCCATGTAATCATGTTGCTACCGAGTGATCCATGCCTCTTTTGAGCATGATCAGTAAGGATGTTTTGTAGATATTGTTGTTACCTATCCATCCATGTATTTTTTTGCAATTATGGAGAACCCTAGCTTGACTCAATCGAGCTCTACTTTTGCTATAAAATGTTCCTGGCAGAATGTTTACGTGTTAAGCATTTTTACCGAGGTTGTTGTAATTGATCCGTGCATGCTATGAGGTTGTTATTGCCATGTTTAGCTTCTATGCCATGTCTACTTGCTGGGTGTATGCTTAGTTTGTCATGCAATGCATTGTGGTGAGTGCATCGAGCTCGCAAACATGCCTACGTGAATCTGTTTTGCCATGTTCCAGTTTTCTACCAAGTCTGAATCTGTTAACGAAAGTTGCCATGCTCACATGGTTGCCATTGTATTTTCTGATCCCTTTTGGCTTATGGTCGGTAAGGGACTTTTGTTGTATGCTTTGAGTAGCTTCATGCCATGCCTTGCTTTGCCATGATATGTTCCTGTAGCATGTTTTTATCTTGCTCTAAACATTGCTTCCTGATGTTAAATCCTGACATGTTGTTATTTTCACAAAGTCTGTAACCTGATATCTTTTGCACTTTTGCCATGCTTGTTTGAACCTGCTTTTGAGGGATTTAGCCGTAGATTAGTGTTCATCTTTTGTAAAGAATCTTGAGTGGATCCCTGCCATGTGTTTTGTTGTTATGTTAGAGTGCAGTAGCTTGTTGTTCTTGATGCATTTAGATGGCCTCGTGCTGTTAATCGCAGATCGGTGCCATATTTGTTTTTCTTGCCATTTGCAAACCGTGCATCCGATTCTGGTGATCTTTATATCGATTTCGACCGAAATCAACTCATCTTTCCAGTGGCACTCTTGGTTTTCCAAGTTGAGTCCAGGTTCAATATTTCCTTTTCGAAGCATGCATTTGCATTGCATATCACATCCCGCATATCATGCCATGTTTTGCATCATGTTGCTTGTGCATTGCACGTGGTTGATTGTGTCTCCCTTTGCTTGTGTTCTTGATTTGGGTAGAGCCAGGAGATGAGTACGTGATCAAGGAACCCGTTGAGTACGCTTACGAGGATCAAGCTTACGTCAACTCGGAGAACTTTGTAGGCAAGATGACCATACCCTTGAAATCACTTCTATCTTTGCTTACTAGATGCTCGCTCTTTTGCTATGCCTATGTTGCGATACCTACCACTTGATTTATCATGCCTCCCATATTGCTAAGCCAAGCCTCTAACCCACCTTGCCCTAGCAAACCATTGTTTGGCTATGTTACCGCTTTGCTCAGCCCCTCTTATAGCATTGTTAGTTGCAGGTGAAGATGGAGCTTGTTCCTTGTTGGAACATGTTTATTGTTGGGATATCACAGTATCTCTTATTTAATTAATGCATCTATATACTAGGTAAAGGGTGGAAGGCTCGGCCTTATGCCTGGTGTTTTGTTCCACTCTTGCCACCCTAGTTTCCGTCATACCGGTGTTATGTTCCTTGATTTTGTGTTCCTTACACGGTTGGGTTATAATGGGAACCCCTTGACAGTTCGCCTTGAATAAAACTCCACCAACAAGGCCCAACCTTGGTTTTACCATTTGCCACCTAGCCATTTTCCCTTGGGTCGGCCAGCCCGAGAGTCATCTTTATTTTAAAAACCCCTAGGCCAGTGCTCCTCTGAGTGTTGGTCCGAACCGAGTAGACTGTGAGGCCACCTCGAGGCAACTTGAGGGTTGGTTTTACTCATAGGATGTCTCATCTGAGTGTGCCCTGAGAACGAGATATGTGCAGCTCCTATCAGGATTTGTCGGCACATTCGGGCGGCTTTGCTAGTTTAGTTTTACCATTGTCGAGATGTCTTGTAACCGGGATTCCGAGTCTGATCGGATTGTCTTGGGAGAAGGAATGTCCTTCGTTGACCGTGAGAGCTTGTGATGGGCTAAGTTGGGACACCCCTGCAGGGATTTGAACTTTCGAAAGCCATGCCCGCGGTTATGGGCAGATGGGAATTTGTTAATGTCCGGTTGTAGAAAACCTGAAACTTATCTTAATTAAAATGCATCAACCGCGTGTGTAGCCGTGATGGTCTCTTTCCGGCGGAGTCCGGGAAGTGAAGACGGTGTTGGAGTTATGCTTGAACGTAAGTAGTTTCAGGATCACTTCTAGTTCATGACCGTGCCTTGCCTTTCTCTGCTCGCTCTCATTTGCGTATGTTAGCCACCATACATGCTAGTGCTTGCTGCAGCTCCACCTCATACCTTTTACCTACCCATAAGCTTAAATAGTCTTGATCGCGAGGGTGTGAGATTGCTGAGTTCCCGTGACTCACAGGTTACTTCCAAAACCTAGTTTGCAGGTGCCGATGATACCGTGCAGGTGACGCAACCGAGCTCAAGGAGGAGCTTGATGAAGATCATGTCCTTTGTGTTGTTTTCGTTTTAGTTGATTAGTAGTGGAGCCCAGTTGGGGCGATCGGGGATCTGTAGCATTAGGGGTAGTCCTCTTTTATTTTGGTTCCGTAGTCGGACCTTGTTGGTATCTGTATGATGTAATGCTTTATTCATGTATTGTGTGAAGTGGCGATTGTAAGCCAACTATGTACCTCTTTTCTTATTCAGTACATGGGATGTGTAAAGATTACCCCTCTTGCAACATGCCTACAATGCGGTTATGCCTCTAAGTCATGCTCTGACACGTGGGAGATATAGCCGCATCGTGGGTGTTACAAGGTCACTCAGGGATTTTTGTCCAGACTGACATGTAGGTCCCACAAGTCATAACGCCTAACTTTCCGGTCAAATAGATGGCATTGACTTAAGGGGCGACATTGGTTGAAACGTGCCTATAATGGCACTTGGTAGTTTCTTGTAATGGATTAAGAAAATTTCAGCATGTGTTTGCTAATTTTTGTAGAGTAGTGGTTTCTTGGTAGGGCTGGTTGGAAAGTGGTAGTTTATTTGGTAGTGGTTTCTTGTAAGGAATAATGTACTAGCGACAAAAGGCGGTTCTAGGTTGCGTTGTATTACTAGTGGTCGGGGGAGTGTATAGCTTGTTTTGTGGGTTCGATCCCGGCCGAACGCACGACAACCTTTTTCTAAAATATTAACCTCGCTGCGAGCCAATATTTTACATTGGTAGTTTGACTTTTGAAGTCGAATGGACGTGTCGCACCACAATCTGGGTGCACTGGATAGCCCAGCCACGTGAACGGGTTTTCCCTCCCATCATCTTGTGGCTCGCGTACTATAGTAGTACTGCGTAAAGTAGTAGTACTCCTATATATCATTTCACACCGTGCAACGTTTCTCGCCCTAGCCGCACCTCGCTTGCTGCTTCCTCATCAGCTACCATCTTTAAACTAGGACCTCCCAATTAAGCCCGTGGAGCCGGAAAAGCCTAGCGCGGCATTGGGAACTGTGCAATATGGATCTGTACGTAAAGTGCTACTACTATGTAGCTTGTGGCATTGCATGCATGTACTTCACTCTATTATTGGCTCTAAACTCTATAAAAAATCCTCTTGACGCGATTTTTTTGAAACCGAGGCAAAAGTTTTGCCTCATCTCATTAATAAAGAAGGAAGGACCAACAAACAAAGTTCGACGAGATCCATTACACCTCAAAAAATGGAAGCGAAAAGCCTAGTCTCGAAGTATCAAAGAACTCAAATGTTCTGCCCCCGCAGTAACCGTCATTGATAAACAGGTTGCTAGTACGTGCGTGAGAGGAGTGGCTAAGTAGGCCAACTACACACTTGAATAGAGCATGGAGAGTATGCAGGTGTACTTTTCCTGCATTGATAGTACGACGATGGTTCTAGAGAACAGTAGTAGTACCCTCCACTTGCAACTCTAGCTCCTTGGCCTTGAGATTAAGAGTTCAAAACCGGTGTACTATAGAAGTAGAGTACATCGCACTCCTAATTGAGAAAGTACTACTGCTACAGTACTACGTAATAAATAATAGCCACACCATCACACTATTGCTATGCGTGCCTGCATAACTTCCTTAACCAAGGGACGAGGACCTACGGTTACGCTCTTATCTCCTCCTCGCTAGTTCCCCTCCCCCCGAAGACACCAAGGCAGTTCGTCACTGCTGCCATGGATTCGCCAGGCGGTTCTCCTCCTTGTCGGGCCTAGGAGACCTTGGACGACGATCCTCTTGGAGAAATCGCACGCCGCTCCGATTTCCTCACCGCCGCAAGACTCGGTGCTTCCTGCACAAACTATTTTAGGATTGTGCGTAAACAAGCTTGGGAAAAGGCCATGCTTGTTGGTCTTCAATGTGTTCTCGAGTAGAAGGTTATTGTATGGGACAATCCAATGAACAACCCATTGCTACCTGGCCCTAGTTGCATGTTGACCCCGCTAGAGTTGCCGACATTGAGAGGTAGTCAGATTTTGTCTGATGAGCAGGTCAGTCGTGGAGTTTGATCATGTAGTGTATATTCTAAATACAATACTTAGTTATTCCAGCCTGTAATTTCTCCGATGCCCACCATCTTATATATAGGTCTAGGTTGGTGCCAATGGAGATTGGCTTGCATACCTCCGGCCAGATACCACCATCATTTTGCACAACATCCACATCAGTGTGGCCGGTCCCGTAGACCCCTTCTCCACCATTGGTATCAGCCTTCCGGACTGCTTGGGCTTGAATGCGTACGATGATGCCAACATGAGATTGAAGTCCCGTAGACCCCTTCTCCACCATTGGTATCAGCCTTCCGGACTGCTTGGGCTTGAATGCGTACGATGATGCCAACATGAGATTGAAGTAGATAGCAATTGTGGACCTGCCGACAAAGTGACGCAGCTACAATAATTAGTATCTCATCGCGATGTTCGACATAAGGATTGCCATCAATACAAAAGGCAGTAACGGCAGAGGCTGGCACATGTTGGCCGCGGCGGATTTGTACCCCTACACGTTCGAAGATGCCGTGTGCCATGTAGGCCGCATCTTCGCGGTGGCAATCTAGGGGACTTGTTTCATCTGGTTGCCATTCTACGATATGGGAGATTACAAACGGAATGCAAAAAGCATCATTTGCATCCCTAACGGTACTCCATTATTTTGCACGGACCAGTCATCCCCCGATCGAAATAAGATCGCCGATCCTAGATGTGCATTTGCATCCACGATTTAGTCTAACCTGGAATCTTGTAGTTGACTTTGGAATATTGGGATCAACTATCTTAGCAGTCGTTACCCATGGTACCACTGATGTGCAACATGCTTACATGATCTACCAAGATTGGACCGTCACCGTCTACCTAGGTATTCCATTTTCTCATTCTTGTGTGTTAGAGTAGAAGTACTTGTTAGTTCTTGTCTTTTCTTGACTGGGACATGTTTACTAGTACTACAATTTAGTATTAGATTTCTTTAACCATCTCGCCTTCTCTTTCATTGTAGTACTACTAGTACCTTTTACCTTGGAGGACGCGTATAGCTAGCTAGGTCCTTGAAGACTTGAACCCACTAGCGCCCACCTTTTTTGTTTTTCCATGTCTTACTATATCATCCATGTAGCCAAGAGTGGCTATATAATGATTTTCATAAAAAAGAGTGGCTATATATAATAAGCCGGTTATTTTACATCCTGTATACTGGAGTAGTATTACCCGCGGCACAATATTACTGACTGACATATTTGAGCACAACATTATCATGCAAGGACCTTGACCATGTACGTCACCATGTGTCCAGATCTGAGATGTCGCATGTACCAGATGAACCACACCAAGTTCGACCCCCGTGATGCTATGTGGGTGCTGAGAAACACTCTTGGAGAGTACTTGCTTTTATTGGGGACAAATACATGATGTCTACTACACAACTTTATTCTTGTAGACACGTGTTGGGCCTCCAAGCGTAGAGTTTTGTAGGACAGTAGCAATTTTGCCTCAAGTGGATGACCTAAGGTTTATCAATCCGTGGGAGGTGTAGGATGAAGATGGTCTCTCTCAAACGACCCTGCAACCAAATACAAGAAATCTCTTGTGTCCCCAACACACCTAATACAATGTATAATTGTATAGGTGCACAAGTTCGGCGAAGAGATGGTGATAAAAGTGTAATGTTGATTGTAGAAATATATTTTTATAATCTGAATAAATAAATAAAAGCAAGGTCGAAAATAATAAACGGGCACAAAAACGGTATTGCAATACTTGAAAAATGAGGCCTAGGGTCCGTACTTTCGCTAGTGCAATCTCTCAACAATACTAATATAATTGGATCATATAACCATCCCTCTACGTGCAACGAAGAATCACTCCAAAGTTCCTATCTAGCTGAGAGCATTCAAAGAAATCGTTTGTAGGGCATGAAACCACCTCGAAGCTATTCTTTCCGATCGATCTATCCAAGAGTTCGTACTAAAATAACACCAAATAATTTCAGATTCATAATACTCAATCCAACACAAAGAACCTCAAAGAGTGCCCCAAGATTTCTACCGGAGAAACAAAATACGAGAACATGCATCAACCCCTATGCATAAATTACCCCAATGTCACCGCAGGAATCCGCGAGTTGAATGCCAAAACACATATCAAGTGAATCAATATGATACCCCATTGTCACCACGAGTATTCACATGCAAGACATATATCAAGTGCTCTCAAATCCATAAAAGTATTCAACGATAACAACGGAATCTCAAAGGGAAAACTCAATTCATCACAACAAGATAGAGAGGGGAAAATACCATATGATCCGACTATATTAACAAAGCCCGCGATACATCAAGATCGTGACATCTCAAGAACACGAGAGAGAGAGAGAGAGAGAGAGATTAAACACATAGCTACTGGTACAAACCCTTAGCCCCAAGGGTGGACTAATCCCTCCTCATCGTGGTGGCCGCCGGGATGATGAACATGGCCACCAGAGATGATTCCCCCCTCCAGCAGGGTGCCAGAACGAGGTCTAGATTGGTTTTTGGAGGACTGCGGCGGCGGAACTTCTGATCTAGGGTTACCTCAAGGGTTTTTGGAATATTTGGGATTTTATAAGGCAAAGAGGGGGTGCAGGAGGCCACCGAGGTGGGCACAACCCACCTGGGTGCGCCTCGGCCCCAGGCACGCCCTGGTGGGTTGTGCCTCCCTTGGGGCATGCCCTAGGTGCTTCTCTAGCCCACTAGTGGTCTTTTGGTCCATAAAAATCCACAAAAAGTTTCGCGGTGTTTGGACTCTGTTTGATATTGATTTCCTGCGATGTAGAAACATGAAAAATACAGTAAGTAGCACTTGGCACTATGTCAATAGGTTAGTACCAAAAATGATATAAAATGACTATAAAATGATTATAAAACATCCAAGAATGATAATATAACAGCATGGAACAATAAAAAATTATAGATATGTTGGAGACGTATCACTTCCCCATTGTGAAGCAGATGCCTCCTTTCGTGCACGACACCGAAGGCCTGCCATTCATGAAGCATGGTTGTGTCTTCAGTGTGCACCATCGGATGAACGACATGCTGGGACACTCTATCCCTAATTTATATCGCTTTAGCTTGGACGAGTCTCCATCGTGTGGAACTGGACTAGAAGGCTGCGACAATGATTCCCATCGCCCACCGCTATGGATCGTGCCATATATGAAGAACACCTAGGACTGGAACCTAGAAGAGGACACGGAGGCCATCTATAATGTGTAATTGGAGTATGGTAAATTGTGAATGGTAGCGCTGTAAATATATGTGTTCGTGCACAAATTTATCACATGAAGTGGAGATGAACTTGTGCGGCATGCTGGCATTTGTCCTTTAGAATTTATTACTAGTAAATCTGCTATGTGTACGTGCAACTTGCGTGGTTGTTGCACCGGCTCCAACACGCTTCGTGAGAAAAAATGTGGCACAACTTTGGCTATAGGTGATGTGGCGGCATCATACAGTAGCAATCATTCACTATACTTGTAGTACTAGGATGATAACTCCTATAAACCTTGCGCTTTTCTCTTCGCCTATTCAGGAGGTTCAATAGTTCATACTCCTGTGAACCTTGCACTTGGCTCTTCGCCTCTTCGGAAGGTCCAAAAATGTTAGTACAATATGCTTCTAGCAATCTGACACTGAATGAATTGATGCACATCCATCGCGAGGGCGAGGGCGAGGGAGAGGGAGAGGCCGCTGTAGTCAAAACCCTCTCCTCGTCCCACGATCCACCGCACGTGTGGGCGAGGGAGAGGGTACAGGCGTACGTAATAGTAAGCAAGCTTCTCCACGTCCTTTAAGCCACCGCGCGTGGGCGAGGGACAGGGCGTAGTAAGCAAGCTTCTCCTCGTTTTGTGAGTTGACGAGACACATAAAAAAAGTAGTAGCCCATATTGCATCCTCTTCGGTTAATATGGCTTAATTTGAAACAAGATAAATACACTAGCAGTAAACGTATGTAACAATATGGTCACTGGACTTCATAGTACTATGCTCATTAGGGTAACTATATAGTTTTGCGGCGACTATATGGTCACTAGCTCACCGTAGAGCACCGTATTGCACCTTGCTGACCGGCCACATAGTC
Source organism: Triticum aestivum (assembly GCF_018294505.1). Taxonomy (NCBI): domain Eukaryota; kingdom Viridiplantae; phylum Streptophyta; class Magnoliopsida; order Poales; family Poaceae; genus Triticum; species Triticum aestivum. Next base: position 385,193,165 of record NC_057800.1, on the reverse strand, counting down.
GACGTGGCACTTTGTTGACTGGTTAAATTGGTACCTGGTTTCTGGATCCCACATGTCAGCTGGCAGAGCAAGGAAATCAGTTAAACAAAACTTTACACAGGCGCGACAGGAGTCCAACCCTTGTGTGCGAACCACCCTGGCTGTGTATGTGAGTGCATGCACGTGTACTCCCTCGGTCCGTGAAAACCTGTACATAGCATTAGATTTTTTTTCCAACAAAGAGTGTACATCTACACTTCCAATGCGCTTAGCCTTTAATCTAATCGGTACTGATGGAATAATGCAGCAACTTGTGCTCTAGCTGTAGGATGCATGTCTATCCTTAATTACAGCAGGCAACAACCTTCATTTAATCTTCTTCCCTCAATGATCACATGCACACATAAGTCTGCTACTTTTGGGCGTTAATTATGCGATGAAGTTCTGGTTCCTCCTCAATGTGTAAATCTCTCTTTCATAGACGGGGGGAGTAGGTTGAGAACTTAAGCGTGAGCGTGTGTGTTCCGTCATGTGTCGTGTGCCGCATGGATGCGTGAGTGTTGCGTGCATGCATGTGTACGTGTGAGTGTTGCATGCATTACTTGAAAATGAGTCATAGGGCCCGTACTTTCAGTAGTGCAATCTCTCAACAATGCTAATATAATTGGATCATATAACCATCCCTCAACGTGCAAGAATCACTCAAAAGTTCCTATCTAGCGGAGAACATACAAAGAAATCGTTTGTAGGGTACGAAACCACCTCGAAGCTATTCTTTCCGATCGATCTATCCAAGAGTTCATACTAAAATAACACGAAATAATTTCAGATTCATAATACTCAATCCAACACAAAGAATCTCAAAGAGTGCCCCAAGATTTCTACCAGAGAAACAAAAGACGAGAATGTGCATCAACCCCTATGCATATATTACCCCAATGTCACTACGGGAATCCGCGAGTTGAATGCAAAAACACATATCAAGTGAATCAATATGATACCTTTGTCACCACAAGTATTCATCTGCAAGACATATATCAAGTGCTCTCAAGTCCATAAAAGTATTCAATACGATAATAATGAAATCTCAAAGGGAAAAACTCAATTCATGACAACAAGATAGAGAGGGGAAAACACCATATGATCCGACTATATTAACAAAGCCCGTGATACATCCAGATCGTGACATCTCAAGAACACGAGAGAGAGAGAGAAAGAGAGAGAAAGATTAAACACATAGCTACTAGTACAAACCCTCAGCCTCGAGGGTGGACTACTCCCTCCTCGTCGTGGTGGCTGCCGAGATGATGAAGATGGCCACCAGAGATGATTCCCCCCTCCGGCAGGGTGCCGGAACGGAGTCTAGATTGGTTTTCGGTGGCTACAAAGGCGTACGGCGACGGGATTTCTGATCTAGGATTACCCCGAGGGTTTTTGGAATATTTGGGATTTTATAAGGCAAAGAGGGTTGCGAGAGGCCACCGAGGTGGGCACAACCCACCTGGTTGCGCCTCGGCCCCCAGGCGCGCCCTGGTGGGTTGTGCCCCCCCCTTGGGGCACCCCCAGGCGCTTCTCTGGCCCATTGGTGGTCTTCTGGTCCATAAAAAATGCACAAAACGTTTCACGGTGTTCAGACTCCATTTGATATTGATTTCCTGCGATGTAAAAAACATGCAAAAAACAACAACTAGCACTTGGTACTATGTCAATAGGTTGGTACCAAAAATGATATAAAATGACTACAAAATGATTATAAAACATCCAAGAATGATAATATAACAACATGGAACAATCAAAAATTATAGATATGTTGGAGACGTATCAGCATCCCCAAGCTTAATTCCTGCTCGTCCTCGAGTAGGTAAATGATGAAAATAGAATTTTTGATGTGGAATATTGCCTATCATGTCATCCCATATTCTTTTCTTTGTAGCATGGACATTTGGACTTGTATATGGTTCAAAGCAATAGTCTAGTTTTGACATGAGGACTTAAATACACAAGCATGTCAACAAGCAACCATGTCTTTCAAAATATCAATGCTAAAATAAGTTATCCCTAGCCCATCATGCTCAATCATTGATCCATTCATGAAACACATTTGCATATTAGCTACACCCAATGCTCAAGTAAGATCATAGTGCCCCCTAGTTGGTGCTTTATAAGAGAAGATGGAGACTCAAAATAAAAATTGTGTAAAGTAAAAGAAAGGACCTTCGCAGAGGGAAGTAGGGATTTGTAGAGGTGCCAGAGCTCAAAGAAAAAATTGAGAGATAAAAACATTTTGAGAGGCATACTTTTCCCACCAACGAAAATGACTTAGAGCTCCCAATAATTTCCATGCTAGATATATCATAGGCGGTTTCCAATTAGAAAATAAAGTTTATTACTTTTTCCACCATACTTTCACTTTCCATGGCTAACCGTATCCACGGGTGCCCTCAATACCAACACTTTACAAGGAATTTATTATTTGACAACATAAAGTAAATTCATTTTTTCATTTCGGGACTGGGCATCCCCTAATACCTTTGCCTTACTCTTGTGCAATGAGAAGTGAATAAACACTCATCGTGAGAATAACACATCTAGCATGGAAAATATTGGCCACCCCTCACCGCCTCGCGAGCTGTACGAGCACACAAAAGAGAAATTTATTTTGAAATTAGAGATGGCACATACAAGTTTGCTTAGAATGGCAAAATAATACCGCATATAAGTAGGTATAGTGGACTCATGTGGCAAAACTGGTTTAAAGGATTTTGGATGCACAAGTAGTGATCATACTTAGTGCAAAATGAAGGCTAGCAAAATATTGAGAAGCGACCAACCAAGAAATGAATAATCTAAGCGAGCATTGAGCATAATTAACACCGAATAATGCACCACAAGTATTATGTAATTTCATTACACAACTATTGACTTTCGTGCTTGCATAGGGAATCACAAACCTTAACACCAATATTCTTACTAAAGCATAATTACTCATCAACATGACTCACATATCACATCATCATATCTCAAAACTATTACAAGGAATCAAGTTTATTTTATCTAATGATCTTCATGAAAGTTTTTATTATATCCTTTTTGGATATCTATCACTTTGGAACTAATTTTCATGTATTGCTATTGATAAGCTCAAACAAATATAAGTGAAGATCATGAGCATAATATTTGTTTCTATCAAATTAATTTAAGGTAAGCAAGAGAGAATTTCTTCAAAAATACTAAAGCACACCATGCTCAAAAAGATATAAGTGAAGCACTAGAGCAAATGACTAACTACTCCAAAAAGATATAAGTGAAGATCAAGTGAGTAGATATGTAAATGGGTAGCTATTTGAGAACTCTCCCTAATTTAAAAGTTTCAGATCTAAGTATTTTATTAAAACGATAAGCAAAAACAAAATAAAATGACATTCTAAGAATAGCACACATCATGTGAAAAAGAAAAAACTTAGGCTCAACCGATACTAACCGATAATTGTTGAAGAAGAAAGGTGGGATGCCTACCGGGGCATCCCCAAGCTTAGATGCTTGAGACTTCTTGAAATATTATCTTGGGGTGCCTTGGGCATCCCCAAGCTTGAGCTTTTGTGTCTCCTTAATTCCTTTTATATCACGGTTTCCTTAAATCTTAAAAACTTCATCCACACAAAACTCAACAAGAACTCATGAGATAAGTTAGTATAAACCAATGCAAAAACCTTATCATTCTCTACTGTAGCAAATAACTAAAATTATTATTCAACATTGCATACTAAATGCCTCCGCATATTTAATACTCCTATCCTCAAATAGAATCATTAAACAAGCAAACATATGCAAACATAATAGCAATATGCCAAAACACTACAGTCTGTAAAGAATGCAAGAGTATCAATACTTGTTTAACTCCAAAAGTTAAGAAAATTTACCACATTGTAGAAAATATATCAGAGCTTCATATGCAAAAAGTTTCAGCATTTTATCACATTCTGACTTTTCTAGGGAATTTTTGCAACAGTGGTAAAGTTTCTGTTTTGAAACAGCAACATATAGATTTGCAAAATAAGCATGGTAAAGGCTATCCTTGGAGTTTTTATTGAAAAGAAAGATGCAAAACATTATTATAAATAACATCTAGCAAATCCTAACAAAATTAAATGAAGCTCGAAGCAAAACACATATCATGTGACGAATAAAAATATAGCTCCAAGTGAGGTTACCGATAATGTTGGAGACGAAAGAGGGGATGCCTTCTGGGGCATCCCCAAGCTTAGTTGCTTGGATCCTCCTTGGATATTAACTTGGAGTGACTTGGGAATCCCCAAGCTTAGGGTCTTGTCACTCTTTATTCTCCTCATATCGACATCTCACCCAAAACTTGAAAACTTCAATCACACAAAACTTAACGGAACTTCGTGATATAGGTTAGTATGATAAAGAGCAAACAATTTCACTTTGGTACTGTCAAAGACAAGATTCATAATTTTCTTCCACACAATGACTACTGTAGCATATCATTTCCACAATTTATATTGAGCAATATAAGCCATAGACACTAGAAAACAAGCAAACTATGCATTGAAAATAGAATTTGTCAAAAACAGAACAGACTGTAGTAATCTGTACTCCAACCATACTTCTGTTACTCCAAAAATCCTGAAACAATAGGAAAACCTGGGAAATTTGTATATTAATCTTTTGAAAAAATAATCAGCATTTTATCATGCTTCTCTTAGAAATGATAATTGTTTCCCTGAGCACAAAAGTTTCTGTTTTCGAGCAAGATCAAATCAACTATCATCGTAAGCCATCCCAGAGGTCTTACTTGGCACTTTATTGAAACGAAAGAAATAAAATATGATTACTACAGTAGCCTAATCATGTGAACACACAAAAACAGTAGGTAAAAGTGTTGGGTTGTCTCCCAACAAGAGCTTTTTCTTTAGTGCCTTTTAGCTAGGCATGATGATTTCAATAATGCTCACATAAAAGATAAGAATTGAAACATAAAGAGAGCATAATGAAGGACATGGCAAGCACATTTAAGTCTAACCCACTTCTATGCATAGGGATTTTGTGAGCAAGCAATTTATGGGAACAAGAATAAACTATCATAGGAAGGAAAAACAAGCAAAACTTCAAGATTTTCAACACATAGAGAGGAAACTTGATATTATTGCAATAGCTACAAGCATATGTTCCTCTCTCATAATAATTTTCAGTAGCATCATGAATGAATTCAACAATATAACTATCACATAAATCATTATTTTCATGATGCATAAGCATAGAAATTTTTTTACTCTCCACATAAGCAAACTTATTCTCATCAATAGTAGTGGGAGCAAAATCAACAAAATAACTATCATGGGAGTAAAAATTAAAATCATGATGACAAGTTCCAAGGTTATCATTATTCTTTATAGCATACATGTCATCACCGTAATCATCATAGATAGCAACTCTATTATCATAGTCAATTGAAGCGTCATCCAAAATGGTGGATTCATCATTAAATAAAGTCATGACCTCTCCAAATCCACTTTCATCATTATAATAATCATACATAGGAGGCATGCGATCATTATAACAAATTTACACATCAAATCTTGGGGGACTAAAACTATCATCTTCATCAAACATAGCTTCCCCAAGCTTATGGTTTTGCATATCATTAGCTTCATGAATATTCAAAGAATTCATACTAACAACATTGCAATCATGCTCATCATTCAAAGATTTTTTATCAAACATTTTATTGACTTCTTCTTCTATCAATTGAGCACAATTTTCCTTTCCATCATTTTCACGAAAGACATTATAAAGATGAATAATATGATGCAACCTTAATTCCATTTTTTTGTAGTTTTCTTTTTATAAACCAAACTAGTGATAAAACAAGAAACTAAAAGATTTGATTGCAAGATCTAAAGATATACCTACAAGCACTCACCTCCCCAGCAATGGTGCCAGAAAGGAGCTTTATGTGTACTACGTGATGTCGCTTGAAGCTACGTTGGTATTTCCCCAAAGAGGAAGGATGATGCAGTATAGAGATGGTAGGTATTTCCCTTAGATATGAAACCAAGGTTATCAAACCAGTAGGAGAACCAAGCAATACAATGTAAATAGCACCTGCACACAAATAACAACTACTTGCAACCCAACATGTAAAAGGGGTTGTCAATCCCTTTCGGGTAGCGGCGCCCCAAGATGGGCAAACGAGCGTGAGAGAGTTGCAAATATTGATAGATCGAATGCCAAATAAAATAAAGTGCAGCAAGGTATTTTTGGATTTTTGGATTTAATAGATCTGAAAATAAAAGGCAAATAAAATAGAGCGCGAAGGCAAATAATATGAGAAAGAGACCCGGGGGCCGTAGGTTTCACTAGTGGCTACTCTCAAGAAAAATAGCAAATGGTGTGTAAACAAATTACTATTGAGAAATTCATAGAACTTCAAATAATCATGATGATATCCAGGCAATGATCATTATATAGGCATCACGTCCAAGATTAGTAGACCGACTCCTGCCTGCATCTACTACTATTACTCCACACATCGACCGCTATCCAGCATGCATCTAGTGTATTAAGTTCATGGAGAAATGGAGTAATGCCATAAGAATGATGACATGATGTAGACAAGATCTATCTATGTAGAGATGGACCCCATCGTTTTATCCTTAGTAGAAATGATACATATGTGTCGGTTCCCCTTCTGTCACTGGGATCAAGCACCGTAAGATCGAACCCACTACAAAGCACCTCTACCCATTGCAAGATAAATAGATCAAGTTGGCCAAACAAAACCCAAATATCGGAGAAGAAATACGAGCATATAAGCAATCATGCATAAAAGAGATCAAAGAAACTCAAATACTTTCATGGATATAAAAAGATAGATCTGATCATAAACTCGAAGTTCATCCGATCCCAACAAACACAATGCAAAAAGAGTTACATCACTGCAAAAAAAGACACATCCATGACATTTTGGGCCGAACGAATTTTTTCTGTCATACATATGACACTTCTATGACGATAATTGTGACAAAACCCGGTATCATCATAGATGTGGTGGGCTCCTACTTCTATGACAAAAAATCATGATAGAAAATGGGATTTTTGTCCTGGGCGGGGCGGAGACGCAGCTGCATGACATTCTTTGGGCCGTCCATGACAGAAAAAACCGTGGTAGAAGCGAGGGCGAGGAAAATTTCGGGGAGTTCCTGGTTACGGTGGGAGGTCAGGGCCGAGCGATGCGCGTTTGTCTCATACACATACGCGCGTGTGTGCGAGGCGTTGGCTCTAACTAAACCCGAGCGAGGCGTTGGGCTCTAACTGAACCCAAGCGATTGCACTGCAGGCTACGCGTTACTGAACCCGAGCGATCGATTGATGGATGTTAACTGAACCCGATCGAGCGATTCCTTCGCTACTGCTGCTAACTGAAGTCGATCGATGCTGCCTCTGGGATGAACAGTGAGTGTTGCTGGGGGGGTGGGGGGTTGGATGAACAATGAGCGGTGGTGTTGCCTCTGGATGAACAGGACCCCGTGGTGTAGTGGAGGGTTGGATGAACAGTAGACGGTGGAGGGGTGCCCGTGGAGGGGTGGTTGAATAGGACCCCGTGGTGTGGAGGGCTGGATGAACAGTAGACGGTGGAGGGGTGCCCGTGGAGGGGTGGTTGAACAGTAGCCGGTGGAGTACCGCGCGGTGGAGGCTGGATGAACAGGAGCCCGTGGAGGCTGGAGGAGGTCGATGGTGGAGATGAACAGTATCCCGTGGAGTCCCGTTTTGCGGTACGCCACACCCCTCCCGATCAACAGGACCCCCGTTTCGACCGTAGGAGGTCCATTTCGTCCGTTTTGTGGTACGCCACACCCCTCCCGATCAACAGGACCCCCGTTTCGACTGTAGGAGGTCCGTTTCCTCCTTTTTGCGGTATGCCACACCCCTCCCGATCAACAGGACCCCCGTTTCGACCGTAGGAGGTCCATTTCATCCGTTTTGCGGTATGCCACACCCCTCCCGATCAACAGGACCCCCGTTTCGACCGTAGGAGGTCCGTTTCCTCCTTTTTGCGGTATGCCACACCCCTCCCGATCAACAGGACCCCCGTTTCGACCGTAGGAGGTCTATTTCCTCCGTTTTGCGGTACGCCAGACCCCTCCCGATAAACAGGATCCCGTTTCGAACGTGGCCGGTCGAACACAAGGCCGTTTCCTCCGTTTTGCGGTACGCCAGGCCTCGTTTCCATCGCATGTTCCATCCAAGCCCTCCCGACGAACACGACCACGCATTCCGTTCCGACCCAGCCGGTTGGCTCCCACGCGTTCCGTTGCCTCCCAATGAACATGACGCATTCCATTGCCTCCCCATGAACACGATGCATTATGTTGCCTCCCCATGAACACGACGACGACGCTATTTCTCCGTTCCGACCCAGCCATGTACACGAGCCCTGGCCATACGTATGGGCAAGTAGGCGTTCGAGACCCTGCCCATATGTACGTACGTGGCCGTATTTTCTTTCTTGCACCCTGGCCGCTGTACATACGTGTACATGCTACTTGCCCGCCTCTACTACGACACGTGCGCGCCTCTACATCGACCAATATATATGTACGTACACGTTCATGACCAGAATGACAACGCTACGTACGCTTCGACGAGGTGGGTCCCGTTTGTCAGGCACTTCCTTGCCTGCGAAGATGTAGCTGGTGGGTCCCAGCAGTCAGGGGGGCGAATTGTTTTGTTTTTTTGCCCGGACGCACTTCCTTGCGTGCGAAGATGTAGCTGCTGGGTCCCAACAGTCAGGGGGGGAATCGTTTTGTTTTTTTTGCCCGGACGAACTTCCTTGCATGGGAAGATGTAGCTGGTGGGTCCCAGCATTCAGGGGGCGAATCGTTTTTTTGGGCGCACTTCCTTGCGTGCGAAGATGTAGCTGGTGGGTCCCAGCAGTCAGGGGGCCAATCGTTTTTTTTGGACGCACTTCCTTCCATGCGAAGATGTAGCTGGTGGGTCCCAGCAGTCAAGGGGAAATGTTTTTTTCGTGAAATACGGTGGCCTGTCCGGTGGGTCCCCGCTGTCAGGTGGAGGAATAATTATTTTGCACGTAATAAAGAGGCACTAACTTGCTACGACCATGGACCCAGCTGTCAGCCTCTCCACGTACAGTCCACGTCCGATGGAAGCCATTCCTTAACCACGTTGACCACGCTGCGCCGGGAGCACCAAGGCGGTGGACGACAGCGAGGCCTAGGAAGGGGAAGACGTGGAGCTGGGGAAGACGCGGCAGTGGATGCCCACGCATAGATGAGTATGAGGGTTCACTCGTTCGGCTGCAGTGTGAGGCTGTCGTCGCCGCAGAATAACAGGGGGTGTGTGTGCATAGAGGGATGGCCTGGCAAGCGGTTGGAGTAGTAGGGGGCGGTGAGGCCTCCGTGGCATCACAGCCGGCCACAGGCGGCAGGAGCAGGCAGCACGACCGACGCTGCTTTGGGCGGCTGGAGCAATAAGACCAGAGGTTGAATAAGCACTATGGCCGTTGGATGGACATTGTACGGTCACTTGATCTAGAATCGTTCATATATTGACTAAAGTTGACAAAGGCCTCCATCCCAGTCAACTTAGTAGGCCCACAAGTCAGCCTCCCACCAAGGTGGGTCCCAGGTAGCAGGGGGTATTCATTTTTTTGTGCTTAATAAGGAGGCACTTCCGGTGGGTCCGAGCTGACAGCGGGGGAAATGTTTTTTCGCGAAATACGGTGTCCCATCCTGTGGGTCCCAGCAGTCAGGGGGAAATGTTTTTTTGCGAAATAATGGTGGCCCGTCCGGTGGGTCCCTGCTGTCAGGTGGAGGAATAATTATTTTCCGCGTAATAAGGAGGCACTTCCTTGCGGCTGCCGTGGACCCAGCTGTCAGCCTCTCCACGTACAGTACTCTTCCGATGGAAGTCGATCGTTGACCACATTGACCACGCTGCGCTGAGAGCACCACGGCGGTGGATGACGGCAAGGCCTAGGAAGGGGACGACGCGGAGCCGGGAAGACGCAGCAGTGGAAGCCCGTGCGGAGGGGAGTACGAGGGTTCACCGGTTCGGCTGCGGTGTGAGGCTGCCGTCGCCGCAGAATAACAGGGGTGTGGGTGAGTAGAGGGATGCCCTGGCCAGCGGTGGGAGTAGTAGGGGGCTGAGGCCTGCGGGCAGCACAGCCGGCCACGGGAGGCGGGAGTAGGCGGTCCCGCCGGCGCTGCTTTGGCGGCTGGAGCAAGAAGATCACAGATTGAAGAAACATGATGGCCGTTGGATTGACATCCAACGGTTACGTCTGCTAGAATCGTTTGTTGACTTATATAATAACTATAAAAAATCTTGCATACGTGTCAACTAAATAGGCCCACAAGTCAGACCACTCCCTCTTTTTTTAATAATTTATATATAGCTCATGGCAACTTCTTATGCAATTTATTGCAGTCGTTTTTTTGGTTGGCCAGGGCCAATTTCGCATATTTCTGTGGGTTCCAAACTATTTTTAATACCTAAATGTCGAGCCAGATTTAAAGCACTTTGAAGATATATTTAAATTAGGTTAATGCCGAGTGAAATAGGAATCTGAAAATGTGAAAAAATTCAGAAATTATAAAGTAATTGCCAATTTGTCATCTGTTTTTATATTTACAACCCATTTCATATTACTTTCAAGATTTGCAGGCGTCTTGAAAGAGTTGCAGCCCACCAGGGCGTAGAAAAATAAGTAGGCCTGGATTGGGTATTCTTCAGAAAAAATGAACTGGGCTCATTTTCACAAACAAAAAATAGTTGGGCTGGTCACATGGTGAACATAAAATATAAGCCTGGGCTAGACGGGCCATAGCCCAGTTCAAACCCTACTCCGTCTCAACAATACCAAACAAAAAAATACTGCTTGAGTAGCTACGTCCCAGGTGTCAGCCGATCTTGTGTTGTTCTCTTGTCTATTGACTATATACGCGCACAATGTCGTGGGTCCCAGATGTCAGGAAGACACTAGGAGGAAGCATTTTATTTTTCCATACGCTGACGTGGTGGGCCCCTACTGTCATCCTCTCCACATACTTCTGCCGATTCCTGTTGTTTGTTGACCATGTTGACAACGCGAGAGGGCGGCGCCACAGCGAGCGCACCAAAGCGCGCGGAGGACGTTGGCGTTAACGATTTTGGAGACGGTGGGGCGGCGATGCGTGCGCTGAGGCGCAGTCAGCCGTGGGAGGTGGAAGCAGGCGGCCCCGCCGGCGCTGGTTTGGTTTTGGCGGCTGGAGGAAGACAGGACTAAAGAAACATGACAGACTGTAAAAGCAGCAGGAGTACTTAACAACCTTAACTGAAACCAGCAAGGGCACTTAACAACCAAAGCTGAAAGTAGTATGAGTACTTATACAGGTTCAACCGTACAAAGCACGCCTCGAACAGTGCTACTTTGCCTACAGTTAACCAAGGGTGAGGCCGCCAAGCCCCAGGAAAAGGCCCAGGCGCCGCCCCATGCATCCACAACCTTCTGAAAGCGTCTTCATCTCGCAACATGGTCAATAAACAGGATATTCGCTTTAGAGCCATGGAGAAGCATGAACATAATCTTCTATCCTATTCTCCAAGATGGACGGGCCTTCATTATTTGAGACCACCCATGAATAAGTATCTTTTCACCTCCAAGGGGAATTGAGTAGGTCGACATAAACATCATGTTGTGACCAAGCGCAAGTCTGACCCGACCATGGTCAGGCATCTGTATAGGAACAATAGAACTCGGCAGTTCCTGTTTCAAGAAGATCACCGCTGTAAAATTGTGTATAAGCAATAGTTTATGAACAACATATATAACAGAAAACAGCTCGTACCATAAGTTTCTCAACACAGTTGGACCTGTTCAATGAGTGCAGGAGTGGCACACATATCCCATGTGGCCTTCCACCATTGAAACGCCGCACAAGGACCTAAAGACGATCAATAAAGTGTAGGAACTTGTGGATGTCGATCCAGTCAACTTTAGTGCCATTAGTAACAGCCGAGTTATTACAGAGTAACAAACGAGCAGACTGCTTAACTCTGAAAAAACCTACACGTGCCACCAATTATAAGAAAATATTAGTTAGAAGTAGCATCTTCGTGAGAGATTCGTTGCTACTTCTAAAGTTAAATTGTGATTAGTTAGACAAAATAGGTGGATTAAGAAGTAATCGAGGCAACAAGCAAGAACCAGATACAAAACTAACATGGATGAACAATTGGAACGACGTCGGGGTGGAAGATCGCAGTGAAGATGAGACCAGGTTCTGCTATTTCCATCAACATTCGTGCGCCAACTTTCAGTCTGTAACACTTGAGAAAGTTTATCCAAGTTCGGCCATAAAAAAAGCAGCGATCTTCTTGGTTCATGAACCCAACTCGGAACTTATATCCATGGCTTGTCTTCACTGTGACCATTAAACTAGTGTATTCAGTTATGGCAAGGCCGAGCATCTTGAGTACATGTGTTCTGGCAGAGCAAATAATACACTGCAGGAAAAATAATATGAGAACACAGCATGTTCAAAAAAACCCCACCCTCCCGGATAGAAAAGAGGATTCTAGGAACATACTGTGCGCGTTTCAAAATGCTGTGTTAGGATGAGAAGGAACAAGTGTGGCGTCTCGCCGAGGGCGCAGAAACCTGTAGGGTACTCGCACTTTGGGCACTTCAAATGAAACACACTAGATTCAGTAGGAAGAAAAATGCATCAACGGCGGCGGCTGCCATCCTAGGATTACCTGCGACCAAGGGACTTGGATTTATCGGGGATGGATGAAGAATTCATACCTGGTTCTCCATGAGAAAACCTTATGCAATCGCCGAGTGGGGGTTTTCTCTGAACAAGCAGACGAGGGAGAAGGGGATTTAGGCCCGGTGAAATATTGCCGCTTCGTCCGTCCAGCTTACTGCTAAAGCTGGAAAGGGGGGGGGTTGTGATTTGACGGCTCATTAGGCATTACTGTGGCGCTACGACCGGGGTGTGTCTACCATGAAGTTGTGCACTCTAATTTGTGCATATGGCACGTGGACCCCGTTGCCGGTTGCCCCACATATCAGCGAAAGGAAGTAGAAAGACAGGAGTAACTAGTTACACATAAATATATTATTTGACAGAGAGATACTCCCTCTGTAAAGGAATATACAAATCTTTTATATCACAGGCTCACCTTGCCGAGAAATATACTCCCTCTGCAATGCACGGGCATTATGGGGGTTCAGCTTTTTTTATGGGGGTTCAGCTGAGAATATAATACTCAGATAGGCTCACGGTTCTGGACTTTGGGCCGCAGGCCGACCCTGCATGTTTGGGGGGCCATGTGTTCTACCTCAGCGCTTCTCATATTGCAAGCGATCGGTACGGCGCTGGTTTTAGATGCTATCGCAAGGCAAATACACAAAATTGAATAAAGCATGACAGCTATTGGAATGAAATCGAACGACAGTTCCTAACCAGCAATCAGAGTTGCAATTCTATCAATGATATACCATGTGATAAACAATACTGTCGTACTACTTATACACATGGGACACTTGTTTCACCATGCCAGATTATTACATCAAAATGTCTCGGAGGATAGATTAGTTCGGCAGTTGCGTGATGCTACTAAAGAATTTCAAAGTTGATTTGATCCAGCTCTCCTTGCCGAGAAAGTTCGATTTTGACATCATCCCCTACCGCAAGATATGATTTAGATTTGAACCTTGACCATCCTTTAGCATCAATCATCATGCGACCATCCTTTGTACTTACGGTATATTGAGCAGGTTCATTCACACCAAGGCTGCGCATGGTAAGAGAAACTTGGCCGTGGTCGCCCGAATTGTTGAACGACTCCCTCATTGCTCTAGGAATTCTCTGTTTGCAAACAAGAAGACATACCCAAACATTTAGATCAACACAATGAATCATGTGAAAAAACATGGAAAGAAAAAAGAACGAAGCACTTGGGCGGCCAATGCTTACCAAGAAGGTGGACATGTCAATTTTTGTAAGTACTTTGGTATATGAAGTGCAAACTGCAGCCCAGTCTGTTGCCGGTGCAACTGCACGGGTCGGAGCAGATGCAAGTGCAAGTGTTGGTGCAGGTGCCGAAGCCACTGCTGCTGCCGGAGATGGTGCTCCTTGTAGAGCTGGTGCCGGTGTCAGAGCGGGTGCCGGTGTCGATGTTCGATCCTCCGGTAGATCAAACTGATCCGCTGACGCGGTCGGTGCCGAATCCTCAGCTGGATCAGACTGAGCTGCTGCCGCTGTCAGTGCTAGAGCAACTGTCGATGCTCGATCTGTGCAAGACAGCGGCGATCGTGTCTGGTCTGCTATGATCAGCTTTCTAACTTGACTAGGATCCGTGATTGTGATCCAGTTTTTTTCTTCATTTCTTTTAAACGCGAGAAGGACTAATTGTGGCGTTTTTTTAAAACCAAACTGCAGTTCATCATAGGGATTCAGCTTGTACTCAGACAACAGACTAATCCAATTTTTTCTAGTAATATATGTGATGGACAGTGCCTTTGTTACTGACACGACATAAGAAGTGAAACTTGCAAAAATAGCCATCGTAGAGCAAACCAAATGGTTTATTCTGTGATGAATGTCACATGGCAAAACCTGCATCGTAAAATTGCAGGAAAAGAAAGAAAACATGACATTAAATCAATAAGATTTAGATAGTAAATCAATAAGATTTACTTGATGTGACACGAGTGAATCCTTACCAGGAAATCACTATGTTGAAGTACTAAACAGAAGATTGATCGTCCAACTACGCGTGGCATGCAGGGGCCCCGCCTACTCCCACAAGCAGGATAGTCCAAAGGTCGTGACAAATCGTATGGACCGAACATCCATGGGACTGGAAATCCTGGTGGGTGCGATAAACCCTGCAATGCATACAGATATTGGAGTGTAACCATAATTGATAAACCGTCCTCACAAAAAATATGATCTGGATACTTCAAAATATACAGACTGAATTGAGTGGACAGACATTAACATAGACCGTTCTCAGGACTGACCACACACCAAAAGCGGCAGTACTAATAAACAATACAGGGTTCACAAACACAAATCAAGTACTGAACAATAGTACTTACTACAGACAAGCAAAGTTGCACTAACTAAACTCTGCAGACTATTTCTTGCCACCGACCTACGGGATGAACCCCGCATAACTGACTAGGCCATGGACTTCGTGTGAGATGTCTGCATGCACCATCACCATCTTTTCAACCTTGGAGAACCTAACCGAGTGGTCTTTCCACTCATAAACATGATGTTGAAGACATGCCGCATCAGATTTGTTGGGAAGCTTTACAAGAACCAAACCATTCATAATCGAAGGCACAACCAGGAAATTGTTGTGGTCAAGTACAGCCTCGAGAACACGCCTGACAACAATGCTACAGGAAAACACTAGTTCAGGACACGTGGCGACAATGACACAATAGCTGGATAGTTTAGCAGTAGAACTCATCATCAGGTCTTCCAGTTCACACGGCATGACTTTGAGAACTTCATCTCCACTGCGGACCTGGTTCTAATTCAAACAGAAACCATATTTTATTACTACCTCCGTTAAGAAATATAAGATGATTTCGCTATTATACTCCATATATGACTACATATACGCACAGAAATGAGTGAACAAAGACACTAGAACATGTCTTCAAAGGCATGAGAGCAGAGGGATTACATGCAATATCCATAACACAAGTTACTGAGGCAAATATACCCTCTTAAAAGGTAGCATTGATGTTCATAAAGTACTCCCTCCGTCCCAAAATTCTTTTCTTAGATTTGTCTAGATACGGATGTATCAAGTCACATTTTAGTATTAGATACATCCGTATCTAAACAAATCTAAGACAAGAAATTTGGGACAGAGGGAGTAGTTGAAACTAGTCTATAAGAAGTCAGTGTCAACCTCTCACATGTTTTGGTCAAAAGAGGAATTTAGAACCGTCATTTGGCACACTAAAATCACATGCAAGATCACCCAGAAAGTTGTACTACTAGTACTAGTACTGCGTGTTAGATGAAAAAACACGATCAAGATCGAGAAAAATATCGTCAACAAGAGACATTACCTGGACTTGCTTAATGAGGGATCCCAGAGAGGGGGGCTTGGACAGGGCGGTGGCTTTGAGCTTGTCTGCGGTAGTCTCGGTGGGGTGCTCGCGCTTCTTCGTACCATGAGCCTCGACGGTTTTGGCCAGAGCCATAGACATCATGTCGGCTGATGCTCCGGCGTCCATCCAAGAGAGGAAGCTGAGAGAGAAGAGTGAAAGGAGGAATGAGATCAGGGAGAAGCAAACCGAGTGGGGGTTTTCTTCAAGAGAGGAAGCTGAGAGAGAAGAGTGAAATGATGGTTGCTTCGTCCGTCCAACTTACTGCTGGAAAGGAGGGGGTTTTGTTATTTGACGGCTCATTAGGCATTACTGCGGCGGTTCGATCGGGTTAGTCTACCGTCACTCTACTACGAAATAATTTAGTGCATGGCTGGTGGACCCAGGTGCTAGCTGTCCCACACGTCGGCAAAAGTGAGTAATTTAGTGCATGGGTGGAGGAGGATCCGCACGGTAGAGCGTGTCCACTGTTTTTCTGAAGAAAAAAATGATTACAGCAAGCATTTCCACTCTTACGATGAAGGAGTGCGAAACACGGCAGCCACTTGAACATACACAGTGCTCCTACTACTAGGCATGTGCGGTGGTTCATACGTCAGTACTACACAATCTTGTTGCTAGTGTAGTAAGACATGCCGATAACAAATGATGTTGTGCGCATGTCAACTACTCCTATATGTAACATAGTACTGCTTTTTCGACTGTCCGGTCGAGAATGAACGGTGAGGTCAATCTTAACAGAACTAGGTCCACAACGCACAGAGAGTACGGTGCTACAGTACTCCACGAAAAATGAACCATATGAAGCACGAATAGTGTTAGGCAGGGTGTATGAATGGTGCATGGGATGGGAGCAAAAATTCCCTTCTCGACCCACTTTTGGGTGTTTGGCAGAGTGCGTGAAGGGTGCATGAGTCCACACTAGTAGGTTGACAAAAATACACGAAGTGGAAACAACTATATTGAGATGAGAATGCAACCAAACACACCCACACGCTTTGTGCTACAGTGACTGATCTGCATCGTCTGAGTTTGATCCAACGGTCATGTTGCACCGAGACATGGACATGCCCATGCAGAGGGCGCCTAAACACCACCGAAGTCCCTCTGCTTCTCGAGGCGCACGACGTTGGTGATGCTGGGTGCAACCGCCCGCTCCTGGTCGACAGGAGCCAGTGTCAGGCGCCTCACCTCGGACTCCATGATCTGCTGCGCCGCCATGGCACCAGGTAGAAGCAATGGGGAGAGGAAGCAAAGGGGGTGAAATGGCTGAATGGCAATGCAATCTACGGGAAGGCGGAGGGAGCGGGGAATCTTTTGGTTTTCACCATGGTAAAACACCAATCGACGACTTCTCACATCAGGGAGCAGTGGATTTTAACAGGCGGAGTCATCGTGACTAATTGTTGCCGCACCTGCTCCCGTCAATCAAAAAATTAAAAATCCTGCCGTGCCTGCTCTCGTCAATCAAAAAATTAGAAATCATGCCGCACCCAAACACCAGAGCAACACCGTGGTGGATATTTAAATTTACCCATCGGCAAGTAGATAAAAAAGGGGTGAAAAAACAAATGTGGCGGCGGCCTAGCTAATCGGTCGAACTAGCCCAACTAGCTAGCCACCGTGCTTCACTAATGTACTCGGCGGGATAGGTGGTCTTTCGTGATTTGACAACTCATTTACTTGCTTCGGCGCTACGACCAAGGAGGACCCAGCAAACGCGTGGCAGGGCATCCCACATCAGGAAGAATATATGCGTGCACCTAGGGGTGGGCATAAAAACCAACAAACCGAAGACCGAATCGACACCGATATCGAAAAAACCGAAATTTCGGTTTTTAGTGCTGCTATAGAAAAATTCGGTTTTTAGCTTTACTAACCGAACATACTTCGGTTGGTTCGGTTTTAACTCGGTTAACCGAAAAGGAAACCGAATATGCGTCAGGGCGCATGAACCTACAGCCAAACGAGTAGTAGCCTCTGCATCGCACGCGCAAAGAGCAAGTTAGCGACAAAAAAGTAGGCATGGGCCCAAGCCAACAAACCTGCATGCAAGGCCCAGCCTGTTATGGGCTTATTTTTCTCCTGTAGGGCTCTACTGTAGTCTATTCGTAACAGCAGGAGGAGCTCCCGCTGGTTTGTTTAGTCCCACCTCGGCCAGCGACACAGAAAGAGTTGGAGTGCTAGCCTATATAAGAGCGCAGCTGTATCTAAGGTACCCAAGCAGCTGATTTTGCATGGCAGACCCAGCGATACGGTATAAACCGAATACCAAATCAAAAAACTCGGTTAACCGAATATTTTGTTAGTGCTTTTGTGTTGCATTTTTCGGTTTTCAACTTTGCAAACCAAATGTATAAAAATACCGATTGGTAGAAACCGAATTTTCGGTTTATACCGAATGCCCAGGCCTACGTGCACCACCCGGGTCGACCCCGGAACCACGTGGTAGGGTGTGCCACGTGTAACACCCCATATGTAACTTGCCATATTTGTATTCCAACTCTTGCCATTTTTGGCACTAAGTTATGATATTTCCTCGTTGTTGGGTTTTGTCTTCATGTCGCTTTTGTCTTTTGTCATGCATCTCATATCATGTCATCATGTGCATCGCATTTGCATACGTGTTCGTCTCATGCATCCGAGCATTTTCCCCGTTGTCCGTTTTGCATTCCGGCACTCCTATGTCCTCCGGTGTCCCCTTTTGCCTCTTTTCCATGTGCAGGTGTTAAAAGTTCTCTGATTGGACCGAGACTTGCCAAGATGCCTTGGTATACTACCGGTAGACTACCTATCAAGTTTCGTGCCATTTGGGCTTCGTTTGATACTCCAACGGTTAACCGAGGAACCGTAAAGGCCTCGTGTGTGTTGCAGCCCAACACCTCTCCAAAGTGTCCCAAAACCCACCTAAAGCCCATCCATCATCTCAGTTGTTCGATCACGATCGCGTGGCCGAAAACCATGCTCAATTTGGAGACTCCTAGCTCCCTCTATCTATAAATATGTGTCTCCCCCCGGATTTTCGCGCAGTCCAAACCCTAACCCGCTCCTCCGCGCCACCGGACGAAATCGCCGCGGACGGACACGTCCGCCCGCTCCCCCCGTCCAACTGCGCGCCGCCACGTGGCGACCGCGCTCCACATCGCCGCTGGCCCGCCGAGGCCTGCGCCGCCCGTCTCTCTTTGCGCCGGCGACCCACGCATCCTCCTCTGCCGCCCGAGCCTTGCCGCGTCGCCGCGCTGGCTGGACGCCGCCTTGTCACCCACCGCATTGCCTCGCCACCGCCCTGCCCGACACCGGCCACCTCGCCGCGCCTCGTCGCCGTCCTCGCCAAGCTCCGGCCACCGGCAAGCTCCGCGTCGCCGGATCCGGCAAGTCCACCATCTCCGACATCTACAGTAACTCCGGCGAGCTCCCCGTCGAACCTCGATCTGCGTGCTCCAGATCCAGATCTGAAATCTAGGGTTGACCTCGTTTTCCCCTAAGTCCCTATTATTTTTAGCATTTTTCGTCGCATCATAACTTTGCATCCGTAGCCCTGTTTCGCTCGTGTAGCATATCAGATTGTTCGTATGGATGTGAACTTCATTTCATTCCATTGCACCATGTTCATTTGAGTTCATCTTGATGCCCTAAATGATGTTGCAAGAGTGCTATGTAATGTTAGTTTCAGATTCTTATCAGATTATGGACATTTGTCATTTTTGCCATGTTTAATGTCTGCCTCCTATGAACTTGATGTAACACCCTCGATGCGACTATAGCTCCCACGTGTCGAGGCACGACTTAGAGACATAATCGCATTGAAGGCATATGTCGCAAGTTAGGCAATCTTCACAACATCCCATGTAATGTAAATCATAAAGGGGAGATAACATAGTTGGCTTACACTCGCCACGTCAATCAAGTACATAAATAACATTACATCATCCAAACACTCATGGCCCGACTACGGCGCCAAAATAAAAGAGAACCCAACATGCGACACGGTCCCGATCACCCCCAACTGGGCACCACTACTGATCATCAGGAAAGGAAACATAGTAACATTGAGAGTCCTCGTCGAACTCCCACTTGAGCTCGAGCGCGTCACCTGGAGCGGAATCATCAGGCCCTGCATCTGGTGTAATAGGAATCTGTGAGCCACAGGGACTCAGCAATCTCGCACCCTCGCAATAAAGACTATTTAAGCTTATAGGTAAGGCAAGGTAAATATAAGTGGAGCTACAGCAAGCGACTAGCATATATGGTGGCTAACTTATTCGCAAAAGAGAGCGAGAAGAGGAGGCAAAGCGCGAGCGAGAAACTAGAGAACAACCTGCGCAAACATTACTCCAACACCGTGTACACTTCCCGGACTCCGCCGAGAAGAGGCCATCACGGTAACACACTCAGTTGATTCATTTTAATTAAGTTAAGGTTCAAGTTATCTACAACCAGATATTAACAGATTCCCATCTACCTATAACCGCGGGCATGGCTTTCGAAAGTTCAAATCCCTGCAGGGGAGTCCCAACTTAGCCCATGACAAGCTCTCACGGTCAACAAAGGAATAGACCTCCTCCCAAGACGTTCCGATCAGACTCGGTATCTCGGTTCTTCAAGACACTTCGACAGGTTAAAACAAGACCAGCAAAACCGCCCGAATGTGCCGACAAATCCCGATAGGAGCTGCACATATCTCGTTCTCAGGGCACACTCAGATGAGACTAGCTACGAGTAAAACCAACCCTCAAGTTTCCCCGAGGTGGCCCCGCAGACAGCTCAGTTCGGACCAACACTCAGAGGAGCACTGGCCCGGGGGAGGTTAAAATAAGATGACCCTCGGGCTCCGGAAACCCAAGGGAAAAAGAGGCTAGGTGGCGAATGGTAAAACCAAGGTTGGGCATTGCTGGAAAAGTTTTAATCAAGGCGAACTATCAAGGGGTTCCCATTATAACCCAACAGCGTAAGGAACGCAAAATCCGGGAACATAACACCAATATGACGGAAACTAGGGCGGCAAGAGTGGAACAAAACACTAGACGAGAGGCCGAGCCTTCCACCCTTTACCAAGTGTATAGATGCATTAAGATAACAAGATAATATAATGATATCCCAACAAGTAAATAAATGTTCCGACAAGGAACAACCTCCAATCTTCACTTGCAACTAGCAACGCTATAAGAGGGGCTGAGCAAAGCGGTAACATAGCCAATCAACGGTTTGCTAGGACATGGTGGGTTAGAGGTTTGACATGGCAATTTGGGAGGCTTGAAAGCATGTTGTAGGCATCGTAGCATTGGCATAGCAAAAGAGCGAGCAAACTAGCATAGCAAAGATAGTAGTGATTTCGAGGGTATGATCATCTTGCCTGCACAGTTGTCAGAGTTGATTGGATCCTCGAAAGCAAACTCAACGGGCTCCTCGTTAGCGAACTCATCTCCCGGCTCTACCCAAACAAGACAAACAAGCAACAAGGACACAATCAACCACGTGCAAGGATCAAACAATATGAAGCAATGATGATATGCTATGCGGGATGCGATGCGGGATGCATATGCAAGACGTGATAAGGAATGCATGAACCTGGCTTCAACTTGGAAATCCAAGTGTTCCACTGAAAAGATGAGATGAAATCGCTTGAAAACGATATAAAGAACGCCGGAATCGGAGTTACGGTTTGGAAATGGCAAGCGATTCAAATATGACACCGGTCCGCGATTACAGCAAGTAGCCATCTAAATGCAACGAAATGAACATGCTACAGCACCCAAACATGACAACAAAATACATGGCAGGGATGCATTCAAGATGCTTAACAAAAGTCTAGCACTAAGCTACGGGCAATTCATCCATTAACAGGTTCAAACAAGCATGGCAAAAATGCATATGACAAACAGATTTCAGACTTAGTGAAGTTAACACTTGTCTGGAATTTCAGATCAGGTAGCACTCTTTAGAGCAACAAAACTACATGCTACAGGACCTAAACATGGCAAAGTAAAGCATTACATGGAGCTACTCAAAGAGCTTAACAAAAGTCCCTTGGTGACCTTGAGCCAAAAGGGATCAGAAAATACAATTGCAAGCATGTGAACATGGCAAAAACATAATCAGTTTTCAGACTTAGTGAAAACTGGAGCATGCTGAAACATATCTCAAGTAGGCATGTTTACGAGCTTGATGCACTCACTACAGAGCAAGTCATGAAAAGATAAGCATACATCTATCAAGAACACACAAAATGAAAGGTAGACATGGCAAGAACAATAACATAGCATGCACGGATCAAGTACAACATCATCAGCAAAATTGCAAACAAGTTGACAATCTGCCCAGATTCACAAAGTAGCAAAAGTAGAGCTCGATTGACTCAAGCTAGGGTGCTCCATAAATTCAAACAAAGGCATGGATGGATAGAGCACTACAATAATAACAAAACATCCTTACTGATCATCCTCAAAAGAGGCACGGATCACTAGAAAACAACATGAACATATGGCCATATGAGATAAACAACTCAAGGACTTAGTGGAAATGCTAAGTCCCTGAAAACAGAATTACCAAGTGCACCACTTTGCAAGCTCGTGGTAGTCACCACACACATCACAAAAATACATGGGTTGCACCTCTGGAAAGATGGCAAAACCCTTAACAAAACATATGTAGAACTCATGGGCATATCATGCACACAATAATCATGACAAAAATGACAAATATCTAAATGGAGCAGCGGATCTGACAAATATCTCAAATAGCCCTCTTCTAACAGCATTTCGGGCATCAAGATGAACTCAAATAAAATGATGCAATGGAATGAAATGATGTACTCTCTGAGATGAACATTTTGATATGCTATATGCATGAATCGGAGCTACGGATGCAAAGTTACGAGGCTATGAACATGGGCACATGGATCTAAGAATTTGGGGACTTAGAAGAAAAAAAAACAAAGTCAACCTAGGGTTAGCTCGGATCTGGATTTGGCGCACGCCGACCGAGGCAAGTCCGGCGAGCTCGTTGGGGATGCAGGCCAGCGGCTTGCCGGCGAGGAGAGGAGACCGGGCGGCGGGGCGGCGGAGCCGGCCGCGGGGCGGCCAGGCGGCGAGGGAAGGCGGCGGGGCGCGGCTCTAGGCGGCGGGGCGCGGCTCCAGGCGGCGAGGCGCGGCTCCGGCCGACGCGGGGCGTGGCGCGGCACCGGCGAAGGAGAGGCGGCGAGGCTGCCGGGTGGCGAGGCGGCGGCCGGCGGGGTTCGGTCGCCGGAGGCGGAGACGGGCGCGGGTGGCGGAAGTCTTTGGGCCGCGGGGGCCTGAAGCGGGCTCTCCGGGCCGGCGGCGGGAGCAGCGCGGCGGCGCCACGTGGCGGCAGGCGGGGGCAGGTCGGACGCGGGCGCGGAGAAGCTCGGGCCGCGGGGGCCGGCCTTGGGCCCCGGCGGGCCCGCGCGGGATAGCGGCGCGGTGATGCGGTCTCGGGACACGTGGCAGCGCCTCAATGGCTGCGGACGGCGGCGGAGTTTGTCCAGGCTGGGACGGACATTGTCCGGCGACGCGCGAGGTGGAAATTTAGGGTTTCGGAGAGGGGGATCCGCGAATTTGAAGGAGGAGTCTATAAATAGGCATAGGAGGAGCTAGGAGAGTGCAAATGAGGTGCGGTTTTCGGCCACGCGATCGTGATTGAACGCTCTAGATGATGGAGAGGGTTTTGGTGGGTTTTGGGCCAAAATGGAGGGGTGTTGGGCTGCAACACACACGAGGCCTTTTCGGTCCCTCGGTTAACCATTGGAGTATCAAACGAAGTCCAAATGATACGAAACTTGACAGGCGGTCTACTGGTAGTAAACTAAGGCCGCTTGGAAAGTCTCGGTCCAATCCGGAAATATTTAATCCCCACACACGAAAGAAAGCTAGAAATGACCATCGGAGGAGAACGAAGCGCCGGAATGCAAAACGGACAACAGGGAAAATGCTCGAATGCATGAGATGAACACGTATGCAAATGCAATGCACATGATGATATGATATGAGATGCATGACAACGATAACAACACACGGAGACAAAAACCCGAACCCGAGAAAATAAATAACTTAAAGCCGGAAACGGCAAGAGTTGGAGTACAAGTTGGGAAAGTTACATCTGGGGTGTTACAACACTCCACCACTACGAAAAGATCTCGTCCCGAGATCTAGGACTGAAAGAACGCCGGGTACTCAGAACGGAGGTGATCCTCGCGTTCCTAGGTAGCTTCACGGTCGGAATGGTGTGACCACTTGACTTTGAGAAATTTGATTGACTTGTTGCAAGTCTTGCGTTCAGTCTCTTCAAGAATAGCAACTGGATGCTCACGATAAGAGAGATCTTCTTGGAGCTCAATGTCCTCGAAGTTGACGGTGCAGTCAGGAGTCTTGAAGCACTTTTGGAGTTGAGAGACATGGAACACGTCATGAACATTTGCAAAGTTTGAAGGAAGCTCGAGTTGATAGGCGAGGTCGCCTCTCTTGCTGACAATCTTGAAAGGTCCCACGTATCTAGGGGCAAGCTTCCCTTCGATACCGAAGCGACGAGTACCTTTCATAGGAGAGACGTGGAGGCAAACATGATCTCCGATCTCGAAAGCCAAATCACGGTGCTTACTATCATAGTAGCTCTTCTGGCGGGATGGGGCTGCTTTGAGGTTATCTTGAATGACTTTGCACATTTCCTCTGCCTCTGTGATTAAGTCATCACCCAGAAGCTGACGTTCACCGGTTTTAGACCAGTTGAGAGGGGTACGACACTTCCTGCCATACAGAATTTCAAAAGGGGCCTTGCCCGAACTTGCTTGAAAACTGTTGTTGTAGGAGAATTCAGCATAAGGAAGACAATCCTCCCACTTCATGCCGAAGGAGATCACACAAGCCCTGAGCATATCTTCAAGAATCTGGTTGACACGCTCGACTTGACCGCTAGTTTGAGGATGGAAAGCTGTGCTGAAGCGGATGTTGGTGCCCATGGCCTTCTGAAAAGAATCCCAAAACTTGGAGGTAAAGATGCTGCCACGGCCTGAAGAGATCACTTGTGGAATACCGTGCAGAGAGACAATTCGAGAGGTATAGAGTTCCGCCAATTGAGCTGCAGTGATCGACTCTTTGATAGGCAGAAAATGACCCACTTTAGTGAGTTTGTCGATAACAACGAATATAGCATCATTGCCACGCTTGGACTTTGGAAACCCAGTCACGAAGTCCATTTCAATGTGGTCAAACTTCCATTCTGGAATGGCAAGAGGTTGGAGGAGACCTGCTGGCCTTTTGGTGTACTGCCTTCACTCTTCTACAGACATCACATTCATTCACGAATTGCAGCAATTTCTCGCTTCATTCGAGTCCACCAATAAGCTTGCTTAAGGTCCTGATACATCTTCGTGCTCCCAGGGTGGATGGAGAGGAGAGAATTGTGAGCCTCGTTCATGATCACTTTACGGAGGTCACCTTTGGGTACAACAATACGATCCTCGAAGAAGAGAGTGTCCTTGTCATCAAGGCGGTAGCACTTGTACTTGGGTTGACTCTTGGCAATCCCAATCTTCACCTTTTTCACCATAGCATCAAGAAGCTGGGCTTGGCGAATCTGGTCTTCCAAGGTAGGAGAGACTTGAAGGTTGGCGAGGAAACCTTGAGGAACAACTTGCAGATTAAGCTTGCGGAAAGCTTCACAAAGCTCGGGTTGATAAGGCTTGAGAATCAGACTGTTGCAGTAAGCTTTCCTGCTCAATGCGCCAGCAATCACATTGGCCTTGCCTGGAGTATACTCGATACTCGGATTATACTCTTAAATCATTTCGACCCATCAAGTTTGCCTGAGGTTGAGATTAGGCTGAGTGAAGATGTACTTGAGACTCTTGTGATCAGTGAAAATGTCCACTTTTCTTCCCAATAGAAGATGTCTCCAAGTCAAAAGAGCATGCACAACTACCGCCAACTCGAGATCATGAGTGGGGTAGTTCTTCTCATTAGGTTTCAACTGGCGAGAGGTATAAGAAACAACTTTCTTCTCTTGCATCAATACTGCGCCAAGACCTTGGAGAGAGGCATCACAAAAGACCTCGTACGGTTTGGATTCATCAGGCAGAGTCAGAACTGGAGCAGTGATCAATTTCTCTTTCAAAGTGTTGAAAGCAATGTCACACTCCGGAGACCAAACGTACTTGACGTGCTTTTGGAGAAGATTTGAGAGAGGCTTCGCAATCTTAGAAAAGTTTTCAACGAATCTTCGGCAATAGCTTGCGAGACCGAGGAAGCTACGAAGTTGCTTCACGTTCTGAGGAGGTTCCCAATTCACAATTGCAGACACCTTCTCAGGATTCATGGCAATGCCCTTGGCAGAGATGATATGACCAAGATAAAGAACCTCATCGAGCCAAAATTCACACTTGGAGAACTTGGCGTAGAACTGGTGTTCCCTGAGCTTATCGAGTACCAAACGCAAGTGCTTGGCATGATCTTCCTTGTTCTTGGAGAAAACCAGAATGTCGTCGATATAGACCAAAACAAAGTCATTGGTGTAGGTGTTGAAGATGAAGTTCATCATGCGAGAGAACATCGGAGGAGCGTTGACGAGGCCAAAAGACATGACAATGTATTCATATGAACCATAGCTTGTCCTGAAAGGCGTCTTGGGAATATCTTGCTCACGGATTCGAATCTGATGATAACCCATGCGGAGATCAAGCTTGGAGAATACTTGGGCACCTTTGAGTTGTTCGAACAGCTCATTGATGTTGGGAAGTGGATATTTGTTCTTGATGGTCTTCTTGTTCACTGGATGGTAATCAACACAAAGTCGGTCCGTTCCATCCTTCTTCTTCACAAAAAGAACACCACAACCCCACGGAGAAGAACTAGGCCGGATGAGACCCATTTTCTCTTGAATATCGAGTTGCTTCTTCAGCTCCTTCAACTCTTCATGTCCGAGCTTGTAAGGACGCTTGCACACAGGTTCCGTACCAGGCTCAAGATCAATATCGAATTCAACTAGCCGGTGCAGAGGCATTCCTGGAAGCTCTTCTGGAAAGACGTCTTGATATTCACAAACGACTGGAATTTGCGAGATAGCATCTAGTTCACCCTTCTCATTGAGAGAAAACAGACGGATGGTATTATCCCGAGCGGCAAAGACAATTACATCCTCAAACGAATGAGTCAATTGAATCTGCCTGGCTGCACAATCAAGCTTAGCCTTGTGCTTAGAGAGGCAATCCATTCCGAGAATAAGATCAATATCCGAGTTACCAAGAACCATAGGAGAAGCCAGAAACTTGAAATCACCCATCATGATAGAAATATCCGGAACCATCATACTAGAACTCAGACGCTTAGCCGGAGAGACGACTTGCATAGCTCTAGGTAAAGCCTTAGTACTAAAATTGTTCTCCGATGCAAAAGGGAATGACATGAAGGAATGCGATGCACCAGAGTCAAAAGGTACTTTTGCAGGAACATCGTTAACAGGAAGGTTACCCATGATGACATCTGACGAGTCCTCTGCCTGAGCTGCATTCATCAAGTTGACCTTGGCATGCTTGGGGATATGCTTGACCACAGCTGTACTTGTCGATCTCACAGGAGGAGGAGGAGGAAGACGCCTCAGGTTGAAACACTTGTTGGCATAGTGACCCTTCTGTTGGCACTTGTTGCACGTGACCTCTGAAAGCGGACGGTGATACGGAGCACTCGATCTTGGAGCTTGAGACGAAGTCTTGTTCTGAAAGCCAGGGTTGGGTGGGTGGGAAGATCCACTGCCACCTTTGCTCTTCTGCTGATATGGCTGACGGAACGGAGGAGGAGGAAGCCAATACTTCTGCTGCTTGGCCACTTGAGTAGAGGAAGAAGGAGTAGCATCTCTGACTCACTTCTTGGAAGCATCACACCTCAACTGAGCGGCCTCTTGCTTCAATGCCATGTTGTAGAACTCATCGTATCTCAAGGGCTCGAAGAGAACAAGAGCTAGCTGGATTTCTTCTCTGAGACCACCCCTGAACTGGTATATCATGCTCTTCTCATCAGGGACGTCCTACTTGGCAAAGCGGGCGAGCTTCTGAAACAACTTGTTGTAGTCATAGACAGACAAAGAGCCTTGCTTCAGGTTGCGGAATTCCTCACGCTTGCTTTCAACCACGCTCTCAGGAATATGATGAGCTCGGAAATCTTGACGGAATTCATCCCAAGTGATAGCACGTCCACCTCTGGAATCCTTGTACTGCTGGAACCATTTTGCAGCTTGATCTTTGAGTTGGAAGGAAGTGAACTTGACAAAGTCCTCAGGCCTGACGTTACTGCACTCGAAATGCTTGCACAGATCCACTAGCCAATCGTCAGCATCGGTTGCCTCAACACAATTGCTGAAAGTCTTTGGCCCGTTAGCAAGGAACTGGTTGAGTGAAGCAAAGTGATTCTGATTGTTGCCTTGGTTCCCTTGGTTGCCTTGATTGCGCTCTTGGAGAATTTGCATGATCAACTGTGTGTTTGCATTGGTTGCGGCCATCACAGCTTGCCATGCCTCCAGAGGAGGTGGAGGTGGTGGCGGATCAGGATTCAGAGTCGTGCGCGTTGGAGGAGCCATCCTGAAGAGGTTGACCACCATTAGCACATTGATAGACAAATATTGAAGCTGAATCCAATGGAATGAAAATTGCAACATATAGTCTTCACATCCGGACAAAGTGAACGAATGCAATCCTCTTGAAATGGTCACATATCCCTAAATTGAGAAGCCACTTAGAATTTAGGTAGAGAAATAAATCAATAAGGTACGGATCAAGAACGAATAATCGGTAAGAAATCCCAATCTCAAACCAATATCCGTGGAAGAAGAACTAGAGCTACTTGAATTCCCACCTATGAAAGTTCCGAACCTTTCTGGTTATGCAATCAGGTGTTGGGGATACAGGGGAAGCATAATATCTCACCCAAATCTAGCAAATCCTACATCCAATTGTATCCATCCTTCAACACATAACCAAGAAAAACTTCGGAAACCATCTACCTCAACCTTCGAAAAGCATCCGTTATATAAGTTATGGCGATACTCCCGAACTCCCGCCCCAGTACTGGCTGGCGTCGAGGTTATCTCACCAACGAACTGCATAAAAGAGATTTTCGATATCTGCGTACTAAACTCAGGTATTGCAGAACTGCAACGATAAAATTATGACGACAACACCTCAGAGCTCAACTCCCCGGGACACTTCCACTAAACCCCTGACAGGAGGCACCAAGACAATGTTCTTATCATAAAACCATCGGAACGATTCCAAGATACCCGCGTGATCCTAATATTTTTTTGTGAAATTTGAGAAGAGAAGAGCCAAAACTCTACGTCAGGATGCCTTACCAGAGCGATGAGGAGACTGGGAAGTAAAAACAATTCCTAAACTCTCCGATATATAATTCCTAAATGACTCAAAATGTTTTTCTAGACACAACTCGGCTGCTAAAAACGATCAAGCAATGGGGCTCCTAAGGTCGGGGAAGGCTCTGATTACCAACTTGTAACACCCTCGATGCGACTATAGCTCCCACGTGTCGAGGCACGACTTAGAGACATAATCGCATTGAAGGCATATGTTGCAAGTTAGGCAATCTTCACAACATCCCATGTAATGTAAATCATAAAAGGGAGATAACATAGTTGGCTTACACTCGCCACGTTAATCAAGTACATAAATAACATTACATCATCCAAACACTCATGGCCCGACTACGGTGCCGAAATAAAAGAGAACCCAACATGCGACACGGTCCCGATCACCCCCAACTGGGCACCACTACTGATCATCAGGAAAGGAAACATAGTAACGTTGAGAGTCCTCGTCGAACTCCCACTTGAGCTCGAGCGCGTCACCTGGAGCGGAATCATCAGGCCCTGCATCTGGTGTAATAGTAATTTGTGAGCCACAGGGACTCAGCAATCTCGCACCCTCGCGATCAAGACTATTTAAGCTTATAGGTAAGGCAAGGTAAATATAAGTGGAGCTGCAGCAAGCGACTAGCATATATGGTGGCTAACTTATTCGCAAAAGAGAGCGAGAAGAGGAGGCAAAGCGTGAGCGAGAAACTAGAGAACAACCTGCGCAAACATTACTCCAACACCGTGTCCACTTCCCGGACTCCGCCGAGAAGAGGCCATCACGGTAACACACTCAGTTGATTCATTTTAATTAAGTTAAGGTTCAAGTTATCTACAACCGGACATTAACAAATTCCCATCTGCCCATAACCGCGGGCATGGCTTTCGAAAGTTCAAATCCCTGCAGGGGAGTCCCAACTTAGCCCATGACAAGCTCTCACAGTCAACGAAGGAATAGACCTCCTCCCAAGACGTTCCGATCAGACTCGGTATCTCGGTTCTTCAAGACACTTCGACAGGTTAAAACAAGACCAGCAACACCGCCCGAATGTGCCGACAAATCCCGATAGGAGCTGCACATATCTCGTTCTCAGGGCACACTCAGATGAGACTAGCTACGAGTAAAACCAACCCTCAAGTTTCCCCGAGGTGGCCCCGCAGGCAGCTCAGTTCGGACCAACACTCAGAGGAGCACTGGCCCGGGGGGGGGGGGGGGTTTAAAATAAGATGACCCTCGGGCTCCGGAAACCCAAGGGAAAAAGAGGCTAGGTGGCGAATGGTAAAACCAAGGTTGGGCATTGCTGGAAAAGCTTTAATCAAGGCGAACTATCAAGGGGTTCCCATTATAACCCAACCGCGTAAGGAACGCAAAATCCGGGAACATAACACCGATATGACGGAAACTAGGGCGGCAAGAGTGGAACAAAACACTAGGCGAGAGGCCGAGCCTTCCACCCTTTACCAAGTGTATAGATGCATTAAGATAACAAGATAATATAATGATATCCCAACAAGTAAATAAATGTTCCGACAAGGAACGGCCTCCAATCTTCACCTGCAACTAGCAACGCTATAAGAGGGGCTGAGCAAAGCGGTAACATAGGCAATCAACGGTTTGCTAGGACATGGTGGGTTAGAGGTTTGACATGGCAATTTGGGAGGCTTGAAAGAAAGTTGTAGGCATCGTAGCATTGGCATAGCAAAAGAGCGAGCAAACTAGCATAGCAAAGATAGTAGTGATTTCGAGGGTATGATCATCTTGCCTGCACAGTTGTCAGAGTTGACTGGATCCTCGAAAGCAAACTCAACGGGCTCCTCGTTAGCGAACTCGTCTCCCGGCTCTACCCAAACAAGACAAACAAGCAACAAGGACACAATCAACCACGTGCAAGGATCAAACAATATGATGCAATGATGATATGCTATGCGGGATGCGATGCGGGATGCATATGAAAGACATGACAAGGAATGCATGAACCTGGCTTCAACTTGGAAATCCAAGTGTGCCACTGAAAAGATGAGATGAAATCGCTTGAAAACGATATAAAGAACGCCGGAATCGGAGTTACGGTTTGGAAATGGCAAGCGATTCAAATATGACACCGGTTTGCGATTACAGCAAGTAGCCATCTAAATGCAACGAAATGAACATG
The DNA here is from genome assembly GCF_018294505.1 of Triticum aestivum. Classification (NCBI taxonomy): domain Eukaryota; kingdom Viridiplantae; phylum Streptophyta; class Magnoliopsida; order Poales; family Poaceae; genus Triticum; species Triticum aestivum. The sequence continues at coordinate 385,161,503 of NC_057800.1, read as the reverse complement.
CTACAGCACCCAAACATGACAACAAAATACATGGCAGGGATGCATTCAAGATGCTTAACAAAAGTCTAGCACTGAGCTACGGCCAATTCATCCATTAACAGGTTCAAACAAGCATGGCAAAAATGCATATGACAAACAGATTTCAGACTTAGTGAAATTAACACTTGTCTGGAATTTCAGATCGGGTAGCACTCTTCGGAGCAACAAAGCTACATGCTACAGGACCTGAACATGGCAAAGTAAAGCATGGCATGGAGCTACTCAAAGAGCTTAACAAAATTCCCTTTGTGACCTTGAGCCAAAAGGGATCAAAAAATACAATTGCAAGCATGTGAACATGGCAAAAACATAATCAGTTTTCAGACTTAGTGAAAACTGGAGCATGCTGAAAAATATCTCAAGTAGGCATGTTTACGAGCTCGATGCACTCACTACAGAGCAAGTCATGACAAGTTAAGCATACATCTATCAAGAACACAAAAAATTCAAGCTAGACATGGCAAGAACAATAACATAGCATGCACGGATCAACTACAGAGTGATATTTTTATGATGATATTTTTATGCCATGTACGGATCAACTACAAGTCATTTCCCTGATGATATTTTTATGCCATGTATTCATGTTGCTACAGAGTGATCCATGCCTCTTTTGAGCATGTTCAGTAAGGATGATTTTGAGATATTGTTATGCTCTATCCATCCATGTATTTATTTGCAATTATGGAGTACCCTAGCATGACTCAATCTTGCTCTACTTTTGCTATAAAATGTTCCTGGCAGATTGTTTACGTGTTAATCAGTTTTGCCGAGGTTGTTGTAGTTTATCCTTGCATGCTATGAGGTTGTTCTTGCCATGGTGAGCTTATTGAACATGTCTTCTTGCTGGGTGTACGCTTAGTTTGCCATGCAATGCCTTGTGGTGAGTGCATCGAGCTAGCAAACATGCCTATGTAACTCTGTTTTGCCATGTTCCAGTTTTCTGGTAAGTCTGAATCTGTTAACAAAACTTGCTATGTTTACATGGTTGCCATTGTATTTTCTAATCCATTTTGGCTTATGGTCAATAAGGGACTTTTGTTATATGCTTTGTGTAGTTTCATGACATGACTTGCTTTGCCATGATATGTTCCTGTAGCATGTTGTTATCGTGCTCTAAACATTGCTTCCTGATGTTAAATCCTGACATGATGGTTATTTCACCAAGTCTGTGAACCTGATATCTTTTGCACTTTTGCCATGCTTGTTTGAACCTGCTATTGTGTGATTTAGCCATAGCCCAGTGTTCATCTTTTGTCAAGCATCTTGAGTGGATCACTGCCATGTGCTTTGTTGCTATGTTAGAGTGCAGTAGCTTATTTTTCTTGATGCATTTAGATGGCATTGTGCTGTTAATCGCAGATTTGTGCCATCTTTGTTTTGCTTGCCATTTGCAAACCGTGCATCCGATTCTGGTGATCTTTATATCGATTTCGACCGAAATCAACTCATCTTTCCAGTAGCACTCTTGGTTTGCCAAGTTGAGGCCTGGTTCAATCTTTTCCTTCCGAAGCATGCATATGCATTGCATATTACGTCCCGCATATCATGCCATGTTTTGCATCATGTTGCTTGCGCATTGCACCGTGGTTGAATTGTGTCTCCCTTTGCTTGTGTTCTTGCTTTGGGTAGAGCCGGGAGACGAGTAAGTGATCGAGGAACCGGTTGAGTACGCTTACGAGGATCAAGCTTACGTCAACTCGGAGAACTTTGCAGGCAAGATGACCATACCCTCGAAATCACTTCTATCTTTGCTTGCTAGATGCTCGCTCTATTGCTATGCCTATGCTACGATACCTACCACATGCTTTATCATGCCTCCCATATTGCCATGTCAAACCTCTAACCTCCTTGTCCTAGCAAACCGTTGTTTGGCTATGTTACCGCTTTGCTCAGCCCCTCTTATAGCGCTGCAAGTTGCAGGTGAAGATTGGAGTTTGTTCCTTGTTGGAACATGTTTATTGTTGGGATATCACTACTATATCTTGTCTACTTTAATGCACCTATATACTTGATAAAGGGTGGAAGGCTCGGCCTTATGCCTGGTGTTTTGTTCCACTCTTGCCGCCCTAGTTTCCGTCATACCGGTGTTATGTTCCTTGATTTTTCGTTCCTTACACGGTTGGGTTATAATGGGAACCCCTTAATAGTTTGCCTTGAATAAAACTCCTCCAGCAAGGCCCAACATTGGTTTTACCATTTGCCACCTAGCCTTTTTTCCCTTGGGTTCCGCACTCAAGGGTCATCTTTATTTTAAACCCCCCACGGGGCCAGTACTCCTCTGAGTGTTGGTCCAACTTGTTAGCCGCCGGTGGCCACCAGGAGCAACTCTGGGCTGGCCTACCAGAAGTTTGGACAATCCGGTGTGCCCTGAGAATGAGATATGTGCAGCTCCTATCGGGATTTGTCGGCACATTCGGGTGGCTTTGCTGGTTTAGTTTTACCTTTGTCGAGATGTCTTGTAACCGGGATTCCGAGTCTGATCGGGCCGTCCTGGGAGAAGGAATATCCTTCCTTGACCGTGAGAGCTTGTGATGGGCTAAGTTGGGAGACCCCTGCAGGGATTTGAACTTTCGAAAGCCGTGCCCGCGGTTATGGGCAGATGGGAATTTGTTAATGTCTGGTTGTAGAAAACCTGAAACTTAACTTAATTAAAAAGGATCAACAGCGTGTGTAGCCGTGATGGTCTCTTTTCGGCGGAGTCCGGGAAGAGAACATGGTCTCGTGTTATGCTTGAACGTAAGTAGTCTTGGATCACTTCTTGATCATAGATTCTCGAACATGCTTTGCCTTCTCTTCTCGCTCTCATTTGCGTATGTTAGCCACCATATAAGCTAGTGCTTGCTGCAGCTCCACCTCATACCTTTTACCTACCCATAATCTTAAATAGTCTTGATCGCGAGGGTGTGAGATTGCTGAGTCCCCGTGGCTCACAGATTACTTCCAAAACCAGATGCAGAAACCGATGATACCATTCCAGGAGATGCGACTGAGCTCAAGTGGGAGTTCGATGAGGACTCAGGATGATACTACGTTTCCTTTCCAGACGATCAGTAGTGGAGCCTACTTGGGGCGATCAGGGACATTATGCATTTGGGGTTGTCTTTATTTTGGTTCCATAGTCGGACCTCGATTGTATCTGGATGATTGTAATGATATATTTATGCTATTGTGTGAAGTGGCGATTGTAAGCCAACTATGTACCTATTTCCTTATTCAGTACATGGGATGTGTAAAGATTACCCCTCTTGCGACATTGCCTACAATGCGGTTATGCCTCTAAGTCGTGCTCCGACACGTGGGAGATATAGCCGCATCATGGGTGTTACAAGTTGGTAATCTGAGCCTTTCCTGACTTAGGAGCCCCATGCTTGATCGAATCGCTAGCGTTATTGAGTCTAGAAAAATGTTTTGAGTATTATAGGATTATATATTGGAGAGTAGGATTCTTTTTACTCCTCAGTCCCTTCGTCGCTCTGGTGAGGCATCCTGACGTAGAGCTTTGACTCTTCTCTTCTCAAATTTCACTAAAAAAATTTAGGATCACGCGGGTATCTTGGAATCGTTCTGATGGTTTTGTGACGAGAACATTGTTCTTGGCGCCTCCTGACATTTAGGGGTTGTGGCAGTGTCCCGGGGAGTTGAGCTCTAAGGTGTTGTCATCACAATTTATTGTTGTAGTTCTAGAATACCTGAGTTTTGCCGACATCGAAAATCACTTTTATGCAGTTGTTGGTGAGATAACCTCGATGCCACCCAGTACTGGGGCGGGAGTTCGGGAGTATTACCATAACTCGTATAACGGATGCTTTTCGAAGGTTGAGGTAAATGATTTCCGAAGGTTTCTTGGTTATGTGTTGAAGGATGGATAGATCTGGATGTAGGATTTGCTAGTTTTGGTTGAGATATTATGCTTCCCCTGTATCCCCAACACCTGATTGCATAACCGGGAAAATATCAGGAGTTTCATAGGTGGGAATTCATGTAGATCTAGTATTTCTTCCGTAGATATTTGGTTTGTGATTGGGTAATCCTCACCAAGTATTTGTTCATGTCCGTACCTTGTTGTTTTATTAATCTACCTCTATCTATGTGGCTTCTCAATTTATGGAAGCGTGACCATTTAATTTGGAATTCATTCGTTCATTCTTGTTCGAATGTTAAGGCTATATGTTGTAATTTCGATCCATTTGATTCAGCTTGAATATATGTGTGTCAAGATGCTAACGGATGTCACCCTCTTCAGGATGGCTCCTCCAACGCGTCTGAATCCGGATCCGCCGCCACCACCTCCACCTCCGGAGGCATGGAAAGTTGTGTTGGCCGCTACCAACGCCAACATGCAGATGCTTATGCAACTCTTGCAAGAGCGCACCAAGGAAATCAAGGCCATGGCAACAATCAGAATCAGTTTGCTACACTCAACAAGTTCCTCGCAAACTAGCCAAAGACCTTCAGTAACTGTGTCGAGGCCACAGACGCTGATGCTTGGCTCGTGGATATCTGCAAACATTTCGAGTGCAGCAATGTCAGGCCTGAGGACTTTGTCAAGTTTGCTTCGTTCCAACTCAAAGACCAAGCTGCAGAGTGGTATCAGCAATACAAAGTTTCCAGAGGAGGTCGTGTGAATACTTGGGTTGAATTCCGCCAAGACTTCAAAGCTCACCACATTCCTCAGAGTGTTGTTGAGAGCAAGCATGAGGAGTTCCGCAGTCTGAAGCAAGGCAGCTTGTCTGTTTACCAGTACAACATCATGTTCCAGAAGCTCGCTCGTTTCGCTAAGCAAGACGTCCCTGACGAGAAGAGCATGATTTATCAGTTCAGAGGTGGTCTCAGAAAAGATTTGCAACTAGCTCTTGTGCTTTTTGAGCCGAAGAAGTATGATGAATTCTACAACATGGCACTGAAGCAAGAGACTGCTCAGCTCAAGTGCGATGCTTCCAAGAAGAGAGTCAGGGATGCAACTCCTTCTTCTTCCTCAACTCAAGTGGCAGCTAAGCAGCAAAAGTATTGGTTGCCTCCTCCTCCTCCGTTCCTTTAGCCTTATCAGCAAAAGAGCAAAGGTGGCAATGGATCTTCCCACCCACCCAACCCAGGCTTTCAGAACAAGACTTCGTCTCATGCTCCAAGATCAAGTGCTCCGTATCACCGTCCGCTTTCAGAGGTCACGTGCAACAAGTGTCAGCAGAAGGGTCACTACGCAAACAAATGTTTCAACCAGAGGCGTCTTCCTCCTCCTCCTCCTGTGAGATCTACTAGCACCGCAGTGGTCAAGCATAAACCCCAGTTTGCAAAGGTCAACATGATGAACGCAACTCAGGCAAAGGACTCGTCAGAAGTGATCATGGGTAATCTTCCTGTTAACGATATTCCTGCAAAAGTTCTTTTTGACTCTGGTGCATCGTATTGTTTCATCTCAAGACCATTTGCATCTAAGCATGAGTTGGCTTTCCAAGATTTGAAAAGTCCGTTAGCAGTTGTCTCACCGGGTAAATGCTTGCACGCAAGCTACATCGTTCCGGATGTTTCTATCACGTTGGGCGACTATAAGTTTCTGTCTTCTCTAATGGTCCTCGGTAACTCGGATATTGATCTTATTCTCGGAATGGACTGGCTTTATAAGCACAAGGCTCAGCTTGATTGTGCTGCCAGGCAGATTCAATTGACACACTCGTCTGAGGATGTGATCGTCTTTGCCGCTCGTGATGATACCATTCGACTGTTTTCTCTCAATGAGAAGGGCAAGTTGGATGCCATATCTCAGATTCCAGTCGTTTGTGAATATCAAGACGTCTTTCCAGAAGAGCTTCCAGGAATGCCTCCTCATCGGCCAGTTGAATTCATCATCGATCTTGAACCTGGCACGGAACCTGTTTGCAAACGTCCTTACAAGCTTGGACCAGAAGAGTTGAAGGAGCTAAAGAAACAACTCGATATTCAAGAGCGTATGGGCCTCATCCGACCAAGTTCTTATCCTTGGGGTTGTGGTGTTCTTTTTGTCAAGAACAAGGATGGAACGGTCCGACTTTGTGTCGACTACCGTCCATTGAACAAGAAGACCATAAAGAACAAGTACCCACTTCCCAACATCAATGAGCTTTTCGAACAACTCAAAGGTGCTCAAGTATTCTCCAAGCTTGACCTCCATATGGGCTATCATCAGCTTCGCATTCGTGAACAAGATATCCCCAAGACAGCATTCAGGACAAGCTATGGTTCATATGAATACACTATCATGTCTTTCGGCCTTGTCAATGCTCCTCCAACATTCTCTCGCATGATGAACTTCATCTTCAACCCTTACACAAATGACTTCATCTTGGTCTATCTCGATGACATTCTGGTCTTTTCCAAGAACAAGGAGGATCATGCCAAGCACTTGAGATTGGTGCTGGACAAACTCAGAGAACATCAGTTCTATGCGAAGTTTTCAAAGTGCGAGTTTTGGCTCGATGAGGTTCTCTACCTTGGGCATATCATCTCCACCAAGGGCATAGCTGTTAATCCTGAGAAGGTGTCTGCAATTGGGAATTGGGAACCGCCTCAGAATGTGAAGCAACTCCGCAGCTTCCTTGGGCTCGCAAGCTATTGTCAAAGGTTCGTTGAGAATTTCTCTAAGATTGCGAAGCCTCTTTCCAACCTCCTCCAGAAGCATGTGAAGTATGTCTGGTCGCCTGAGTGTGACATCGCTTTCAACACCCTCAAAGAGAAGTTAGTCATTGCTCCAGTTCTGACTCCTCCTAATGAATCCAAACCATTTGAGGTTTTCTGTGATGCTTCCCTGCAAGGTCTCGGTGTTGTGTTAATGCAAGAGAAGAAAGTTGTGGCCTATACCTCTCGCTAGTTGAAGCCCAATGAAAAGAACTACCCCACTCATGATCTCGAGTTGGCGGTAGTTGTCCATGCTCTTTAACATGGAGACATCTCTTATTGGGAAGAAAAGTGGACATCTTCACTGATCATAAGAGTCTCAAGTATATCTTCACTCGGCCCAACCTCAACCTCAGGCAAACTCATTGGGTCGAAATGATTCAAGAGTATAATCCGAGTATTTAATATACTTCTGGCAAGGCCAATGTCATTGCTGAAGCATTGAGCAGGAAGGCTTACTGCAATAGTTTGATTCTCAAGCCCTACCAACCAGAGCTTTGTGAAGCTTTCCGCAAACTTAATCTCCAAGTTGTTCCTCAAGGATTCCTTGCCAACCTCCAAGTCTCTCCTATTTTGGAAGATCAGATTCGTGAGGCTCAACTTCTTGATGCTATGGTGAAGAAGGTGAAGATTGGGATTGCCAAGAGTCAACCCAAGTACAAGTGCTATCGCCTTGATGACAAGGATACTCTATTCTTTGAGGATCGCATTGTTGTTCCTAAGGGTGACCTTCGTAAAGTCATTATGAACGAAGCTCACAATTCACTCCTCTCTATTCACCCTGAAAGTACAAAGATGTACCATGACCTCAAGCAGTCGTATTGGTGGACTCAAATGAAGCGTGAGATTGCTCAGTTCGTAAATGAATGTGATGTCTGTAGAAGAGTGAAAGCAGAACACCAATGACCAGCTGGTCTCCTCCAACCTCTTGACATTCCAGAATGGAAGTTTGACCATATTGAGATGGACTTCGTGACTGGATTTCCCAAGTCCAAGCGTGCCAATGATGCTATCTTCGTTGTCATCGACAAGCTCACTAAAGTGGCTCATTTTCTTCCTATCAAAGAATCTATCACAGCAGCTCAGTTGGCAGAGCTATATACCTCTAGGATTGTCTCTCTGCACGGCATTCCATAGTTGATATCTACAGACGTGGAAGCATCTTCACTTCTAAGTTCTGGGAGTCCTTTCAGAAGGTTATGGGCACCAGCATTCGCTTCAGCACAGCCTTTCATCCTCAAACTAGTGGCCAAGTCGAGCGAGTCAATCAAATTCTTGAAGATATGCTCAGGGCTTGTGTCATTTCTTTCGGTATGAAGTGGGAAGATTGTCTTCCATATGCTGAGTTCTCCTACAACAACAGCTTCCAAGCGAGTTCGGACAAGGCCCCTGTCGGTGTCAAAACCGGCGGATCTCGGGTAGTGGGTCCCGAACTGTGCGTCTAGGATCGATGGTAACAGGAGGCAGGGGACATGAAGTTTTACCCAGGTTCGGGCCCTTTTGATGGAGGTAAAACCCTACATCCTGCTTGAATAGTATTGATGATATGGGTAGTACAAGAGTTGATCTACCACGAGATCAAGGAGGCTAAACCCTAGAAGCTAGCCTATGGTATGATTGTTGTATATCATCTATCGACTAGCCTGGCCTCGGTTTATATAATGCACCAGAGGCCTAGGATAAAAAGAGTCCTAGCCGAATACGCCGGTGGGGAGGAGTCCTTGTCTTGATCGCCAAGTCTTGTGGAATATTCCTTGTATGCGGCAGCTGTCCGAACTGGCCCATGAGTATACGGCCATGGGGGTCCTCGGCCCAATCTAATAGATCGGGAGATGATGTGGTGAGTACCCCCTAGTCCAGGACACCGTCAGTAGCCCCCTAAACCGATCTTCAAGTTAGGGATGCTCCTCGATTCTTCTGAGCTGTTCTTCATCTTCGATTGACGGTCTTGAAAACTGGTTCAACAAATCTTCTCATCTTCGATGTTGAGGATCGCCGAAATGCATTCGGCGAGTTTATACATCGGGTATCCGAGGAGCCCCTTTAAGTTTCTGGCCTTTATCAATGCCTTGTTATTTTTATGCCACACCTCGGGTTTGAAGTTGTTCCCGGGCGGCAGCGTCCTCTTGCGTCCGAGCTTCCAACGCCGGACTGCATTCGAGGTATCTTTTGCAGCCAAGCACCAACTCTGGACCGCTTCCCAGCTCTAACGCCGGAATGTATCCGAGCTCCAACGCCGGATTATGTATCCGAGCTCCAACGCCGGACTATATCCGAGGTGTCATATCACCTTGGTTCAAAAAAGTTTGAAGGAGTTTAGCCGAGCTTAATGCCGGAAATGCCCTCTATGGAGCCAGCCACTAGCGCCCGAGCTTTATGCCGGACTGCTTCCGAGGTGGTGCACCACCCCGAATGTGGGCCGATTTTTGTGAATATTTTTTATTGGTGCAATTTATTCTCTGCCGAGATATATAGACAGTAGCCCTCAAGGTGTGTATCGGTCTAAAACCCAAGATGCACATGAAGGATGACATAAGACCGCTGATCCCAGTAGCCGCTGAGACTCAGGTTGATTTGCAAAATCGGCCTGAGGATCAAGTCCTAGCTCGGCAGAATACTTCGGGACACAAAAGCGGCATGCTCAGTCCTCAAGACTCAGGTTGGGTGCGGCCGACCAACCTGAGGATCAAAATCTCCTCGGAAACTAAATTGCACATAAAATTTTCTGCATTGGACAAGCAATGCAGTAGCCCCCGAGACACTGGTCGGGTGGCAACACCAGATCAGGGGATCAATATGCCCCTTTAATATTTGTAAATAATAAGCCCGAAGCCTAGTAGCCCCCGAGCCTTAATGCAGGCACGGGTGGCCGAATTAAGGATCAATATCCATAGTAAAATCACAAATTATGTGTAATGACTCTATGTATCCAAGTACTTTACGTCATTAATGCTCAGATCCGCATTGTACAAAACTTTGTTTGACCGACCATCGGCTTCCACCTCCTCGGCCAGTAGCCGAGGAGTGTTTGTCCTACTTTATAAAGCCTTTATGAGGGCAAAGATTTAGAACAAACAAGGCAATCTGGCCATACGGTTTTATAAACAAAGGTACGCAGAGAGTTATATCACTGTTTAACAGAAGAAATGTCTTCCAAAGAAAATAGTGCCGCTATCGGTTCCTTTCTTTGGGTTGTCATGCTAAGCATGATCATTAAACCTCAGCTCTAATGTAAGAGCAAAATATTGAGGATTTAGTTTGGGAGGCCAGTTAATAGCCCCCGGTAGTGTTCGGCGACAGTCGGGGTCAAGCCGTAAACACTTCGGCCAATGTTATGAACGGCCCATCATTTAACATAGTCATCGGTTCGCTGACTAGTTTACGCTTATTGTGAAAGTCAGTTTTCAGCTTTCTCCACTGAGGTGCTTAACCATGTGAGCTGGAAGCACAATCGCAGTGGTTCTCCCTTTGCACGCCTAGCCGAACAAAACGGAACGTAGGAAGCAAGTGCAGGAGCCGGGCAACCCAACTATTGACCGAAGACACAATTCGAAGCCGATGCATATATAGCAATATCTGAGAATGTTTTTGACGAATCCCTAAAGGTGTCCGGCGTTGCACTACGAGACTAATGCTGGAAAAGCACAAATAGTTTAAAAGTGCCAAACAGCTTGGAAAACCAAGAAACGTTAGTAAAAACATGACGTCCGAACAAGATCAAGTGTTCGGTGCCAATCCGAAAATTGGTCTTAGAAAAAAAGAAGTGCTTCTATCGTGCTTTAACATGATACATCCTATCTCAAGACTTCGAGCGGGTCAGCCTACGGCTTCAACCTCCTCTCCCGAGGGCGGAGTACTTCTCATTAGGCCAGTTTAGCAAACTAAACTCTAGCAGCTTTGAGAGAGAAATTAGGCTCCCCGGCTAGTGACCGCACACTCTCGTCGAAATAAGGAGTGATAAATAATAATAAAACTTTGCAACGACTAAGAAGAAGAACACTTATTATAAAACGGCTCAAATAAACTTAAGAGCCCCCAAGTGACTTGGGTAGAAGAATGATTGCATGTACCTAAGTACTTATATCATATCTATGTTCAACCGAACTTTAAACGCGTCTTAACCGACTGTCAGCTTCTCCCTCTTCGGTCAAGGACCGAAAAGTTTTATGTACTCCATCGGTCGAGAATATCGACGGTGTTTCCAATAACCAGGCAGTTAGGCCATAAGGCTGTAACAGACAAAGCGTGCTTAGGGAACTTATGCTATATTACCGTGAAGTGTAAGAAGCATCTTTGAAGAAAATAGTACCCCCACCGATACCTTTCTTCGGTGCTCATTGTTATTATGAGACTTGTGCAATAGATTTTTTGTACTCATGAGTTCCGTTGTGTGCCGACCATCATTGAAAACTATAAGAGCGCTAGCTTTCGGCTTCACCCAGTCTGAGGTCCGGCTCGGTTGACCCGATCGTGACAATCGTAGAGGTACTCCCTTTACTCCCTAGCCGAACAATCAGGAATGTAGGGGTAAACATAGGAGCGAGCCAACCCAGCTTGCAAATCGCTTAAGTCAATATGGTGCATATTGTGGCATAATACACGAACAAGGAATGAAGCCGTACAAGTATAATCATATGCAAGAGGAAAATCTTCATAAATGAAGCCCCCAAGTGAATTGGGTCCTTGAATTTGTGTGTCACAAACAAAGTTTGGACAAGGAAATTTTTTACAAGCAACTTTTTTCCAAAAAATTATAATGCTTGGTCGAACCGAACACAAGTTAGAAATTAAAGCTTTGAGCATGAAAGCGACTTAGCTGGTTAATGTGTTCGGTATTGATGACGCAGTCCGAGCTTGATGCGGGGCAAGGTTCCATCCCCCAAGCTGGTCCTGAGGTGGCGGAGCGGAGAGCTCGACATGCCGAAGTGGTGACATAGCACGGTCAATGCAGACCAACAGAGTGACGCCGAAGTCCCCGGATCATTTTCCTGTGCACAAAAAATAGTGCAAACCGGAGATAATAGTAATAATGATAATTAGAAAAAATCGTTGCATAATAAATAATTTATGCAAAGTGAGTAATAAAAGAAATATGGCCTGGCGCCGAAATCAATGTCCATGCAGAGCGTCGGCGTGATGCGGTGAAGGCGTGGCAAAGCCTGAATTCGCAGGTCGGTCCGAGCTCTGGATGCGGCGTTCGCCGGACTATGTACGGAAACTGACCGAACCACCATGCGACTGTCGTTAATGCGATCACCATTTGATAGACCTGTGTACATATGATGGACAAACCAGAGTAATAATTTCTTGGGAAAAATGAACCCAAACAAGCAAAAAATATTGGGATTAATAGCACCTGGTTTATTTGTTGTAGCAATCCGAAGGATGGTGATTCCTAAAATTGAGACCCGCTCCGCACACCCATTGCCTGATGGGCGATAAAACGACGACATGGCAATGCTGGTAAAGGTTGACTCGCCGAGGCAAAGCCCTCGGCCCAGCTAACGTGACGGAGCTGGTCGGCTAGTGACGCTGAAGTTTCCGGAGTAGGTTGATGAAGAGATGGCGAAGCCCCCGGTCCAGCCGTGATGTCGAAGCCTCGATGTCAACCGATGAGTCGAAGTAGGTCGGCGTGATGGAGACCAGCTTGAAGAAGCAATAGTGCGGCCATGTCGATGCAGGTCGTGACGTGGTCGATGCCGGCTTGATGAAGCGACCGTGCGGCGATGCCGGTATGCCCGCTCCATGTAATCCGTGGGGCGACGATGTTGGTGATGATTTATCCTTCGCGATGCTGGGCTCTTGTTCGGCTTGCCGAGATGATGATCCGAAGAAGTTGAGCTCGGCTCAACAAAGTGACGCCGTGTCTAGCGCAGGTCGACAGCCGTGGAGTAATATTGCCGGACTGGTTTAACACCAGCATGATGTTGAAGATCATGTTCAAAAGATCTTACAGTTATTGGGATGTGTTCGGGAACAAAACACAATACCCCATACAAAACTTCCTTTAAAAGGGATGTCCGAAATCCTGTTCATAAAAAAGATGAACTCGGGTCGGATTCGTTTTCGCGCAGAAAACAGATCCGAAAAGTGATGCACTAAACGGAAGGTTCCCGGAGTTTGAACGGTCGGATCGAGCCGAAATTTTGAGAGGTGGTACATATAGGAATTCCGCAGCCGATCAACGGTTGGATCTTCCAAAGGACGTCCGAGCTAGAAACTGGACACCACGCGCTAAACTCATCCAAATTCCCGTCCAGATTTGACAAGGCTCCTGTATATCGTGGATTGCCAGAGATTCCTCCATCGGAACTCGACGAAATTTTCCAGGGTTGTTGTAGACTCAATTCCGCACAATTCCACCAAAGCGATCGTCCAAGCGATACTTGAGGAGGTGGTGGTGGCAGATACGAGTTCGCTGTCTAGAAAAACAACACAGTCGCTTGAGGGAAATGTTGACGTTGAGCCCCCGAGCTCCATAGATGATTCCTCCGTGATCTTGATAGAGATCGGAGTTGATGTTTGATGAAGGCCCTTGTCCGAACATGGTGATCCGAACACGGGACGCAATTCTTGGTCGAACCAAGGTGACCAGTCGAGCTGGTGACGAAGATGCCGAAGTCGCAGTTGATCTGCAGGCGAGCCATCGATCCTTTTGTCGATCACACAACGGAACTCTCAATGAAAGCACCAATGTCGGTGTCAAAACCGGTGGATCTCGGGTAGTGGGTCCCGAACTATGCGTCTAGGATCGATGGTAACAGGAGGCAGGGGACACGAAGTTTTACCCAGGTTCGGGCCCTCTTAATGGAGGTAAAATCCTACGTCCTGCTTGATTAATATTGATGATATGGGTAGTACAAGAGTTGATCTACCACGAGATCAAGGAGGCTAAACCCTAGAAGCTAGCATATGGTATGATTGTTGTATATCATCTATCGACTAGCCTGGCCTCGGTTTATATAATGCACCAGAGGCCTAGGATAACAAGAGTCCTAGCCGAATATGCCAGTGGGGAGGAGTCCTTGTCTTGATCGCCAAGTCTTGTGGAATATTCCTTGTATGCGGCAGCTGTCCGAACTGTCCCATGAGTATATGGTCATGGGGTCCTCGGCCCAATCTAATAGATCGGGAGATGACGTGGTGAGTACCCCCTAGTCCAGGACACCGTCAGCCCCATTCGAGATTCTCTATGGCAGAAAGTGCCGTACTCCTCTTAACTGGTCAGAGACTGATGAATGCCAACTTCTTGGCAATGACTTGATCACAGAGGCTGAAGAAATGTGCAAAGTCATTTGTGAAAATCTCAAATCCGCGCAATCGTGCTAGAAGAGTTACTATGATAGCAAGCATCGTGACTTGGCTTTCGAGATCGGAGACCATGTCTACCTTTGCGTCTCTCCAATGAAAGGTACTTGTCGCTTTGGTATCAAAGGGAAGCTTGCCCCTAGATACTTGGGTCCTTTCAAGATCATTGGCAAAAGAGGCGATCTCGCCTATCAACTTGAGCTTCCGTCCAACTTTGCAAACATGCACAACGTGTTTCATGTGTCTCAGCTTCACAAGTGTTTCAAGACTCCTGACCGCACCATCAACTTCGAAGAGATTGATCTCCAAGAAGACCTGTCTTATCATGAGCATCCCATTGCTATTCTTGAAGAAACTGAGCGTAAGACTGGCAACAAGTCTATCAAATTCCTGAAAGTGAAGTGGTCACATCATTCCGACCATGAAGCCACCTGGGAACGCGAGGACCACCTCCGTTCTGAATATCCGAAGTTTTTCTAGTCCTAGATCTCGGGACGAGATCCTTTCATAGTGGTGGAGTGTTGTAACGCCCCATATGTAACTTTCCATATTTGTATTCCAACTCTTGCCATTTTCGGCACTAAGTTATGATATTTCCTCGTTGTTGGGTTTTGTCTTCATGATGATTTTGTCTTTTGTCATGCATCTCATATCATGTCATCATGTGCATCGCATTTGCATACGTGTTTGTCTCATGCATCCGAGTATTTTCCCCGTTGTCCGTTTTGCATTCCGGCACTTCTATGTCTTCCGGTGTCCCCTTTTGCCTCTTTTCTGTTGCGGGTGTTAAACGTTCTTGGATTGGACCGAGACTTGCCAAGCGGTCTTGGTATACTACCGGTAGACCGCCTGTCAAGTTTCGTGCCATTTGGACTTCGTTTGATACTCCAACGGTTAACTGAGGAACCGTAAAGGCCTCGTGTGTGTTGCAGCCCAACACCTCTCCAAAGTGGCCCAAAACCTACCTAAACCCCCTCCATCATCTCGGTCGTTCGATCATGATCGCGTGGCCGAAAACCGTGCTCAATTTGGAGCCTCCTAGCCCCCTCTATGTATAAATATGTGTCTTCCCCCGGATTTTCGCGCAATCCAAACCCTAACCCGCTCCTCCGCGCCGCCGGACGAAATCGCCGCGGATGGACACGTCCGGCCGCTCCCCCTGTCCAACTGCGCGCCGCCACGTGGCGACTGCGCCCCACATCGCTGCCGGCCCGCCGAGGCCCGGATCGGGCCACCGAGGCCCAAGGCGACCGCCGCCCGGTCCCCGCGACTCCGCCGCCCGCGCCGCCCGTCTCTCTCCGCGTCGGCGACCCGCGCATCCTCCTGCGCCACCCGAGCCTCGCCGCACCACCGCGCCGGCCGGCTGCCGCCTTGTCGCCCCCCGCATCGCCTCACCACCGCCCTGCCCGACGCCGGCCACCTCGCCGCGCCTCGTCGCCGTCCTCGTCAAGCTCCGGCCACCGGCGAGCTCCTCGTCGACAGGTCCGGCAAGTCCACCATCTCCGGCATCTACAGTAACTCCAGCGAGCTCCCCGTCAAACCTCGATCCGCATGCTCCAGATCCAGATCTGAAATCTAGGGTTGACCTAGTTTTTTCCCTAAGTCCCTATTATTTTTAGCATTTTTCATCGCATCATAACTTTGCATCCGTAGCCCCGTTTCGCGCGTGTAGCATATCAGATTGTTCGTCTAGATGTGCACTTCATTTCATTCCATTGCACCATGTTCATTTGAGTTCGTCTTGATGCCCTAAATGCTGTTGCAAGAGTGCTATGTAATGTTAGTTTCAGATTCTTATCAGATTATGGACATTTGTCATTTTTGCCATGTTTAATGTGTGCCTCCTATGAACTTGAGCCCTACATGTGTTTTGTTATATGCCATGCCATCTTTACAGGAGTGTATGCCATGTATTTTTGTGATCATTGTGGTGACTAGCACAAGCATGCAAAGTAGCTCTCGTGATGTTGCTGATTTTAGGAACTTAGAATTCTTCCAAGTCATTTCCCTGATGATATTTTTATGCCATGTATTCATGTTGCTACAGCGTGATCCATGACATGTATTTTTATGCTCTATCCATCCATGTATTTGTTTGCAATTATGGAGTACCTAGCATGACTCCATCTTGCTCTACTTTTGCTATAAAATGTTCCTGGCAGATTGTTTACGTGTTAATCAATTTTGCCGAGGTTGTTGTAGTTTATCCTTGCATGCTATGAGGTTGTTCTTGCCATGGTTAGCTTATTGAACATGTCTTCTTGCTGGGTGTATGCTTAGTTTGTCATGCAATGCATTGTGGTGAGTGCATCGAGCTCGCAAACATGCCTATGTAACTCTGTTTTGCCATGTTCCAGTTTTCTACCAAGTCTGAATCTGTTAACGAAAGTTGCCATGTTCACATGGTTGCCATTGTATTTTATGATCCTTTTTGGCTTATGGTCAGTAAGGGACTTATGTTATATGCTTTGTGTAGTTTCATGCCATGCCTTGCTTTGCCATGATATGTTCCTGTAGCATGTTGTTATCTTGCTATAAACATTGCTTCTTGATGTTAAATCCTGACATGATGGTTATTTCACTAAGTCTGTGAACCTGATATCTTTTGCACTTTTGCCATGCTTGTTTGAACCTCCTATTGTATGATTTAGCCGTAGCTCAGTGTTCATCTTTTGTCAAGCATCTTGAGTGGATCACTGCCATGTGCTTTGTTGCTATGTTAGAGTGCAGTAGCCTATTGTTCTCAATGCATTTAGATGGCATCGTGCTGTTAATCATAGATTTGTGCCATCTTTGTTTTGCTTGCCATTTGCAAACCGTGCATCCGATTCCGGTGATCTTTATATCGATTTCGACCGAAATCAACTCATCTTTCCAGCGGCATTCTTGGTTTGCCAAGTTGAGGCCTGGTTCAATCTCTTCCTTCCGAAGCATGCATATGCATTGCATATTATGTCCCGCATATCATGCCATGTTTTGCATCATGTTGCTTGCGCATTGCACCGTGGTTGAATTGTGTCTCCCTTTGCTTGTGTTCTTGCTTTGGGTAGAGCCGGGAGATGAGTACGTGATCAAGGAACCAGTTGAGTACGCTTACGAGGATCAAGCTTACGTCAACTCGGAGAACTTTGCAGGCAAGATGACCATACCCTCGAAATCACTTCTATCTTTGCTTGCTAGATGCTCGCTCTATTCCTATGCCTATGCTATGATACCTACCACATGCTTTATCATGCCTCCCATATTGCCATGTCAAACCTCTAACCTCCTTGTCCTAGCAAACCGTTGTTTGGCTATGTTACCGCTTTGCTCAGCCCTTCTTATAGCATTGCTAGTTGCAGGTGAAGATTGGAGTTTGTTCCTTGTTGGAACATGTTTATTGTTGGGATATCACTACTATATCTTGTCTACTTTAATGCACCTGTATACTTGGTAAAGGGTGGAAGGCTCGGCCTTATGCCTGGTGTTTTGTTCCACTCTTGCCGCCCTAGTTTCTGTCATACCGGTGTTATGTTCCTTGATTTTGCGTTCCTTACACGGTTGGGTTATAATGGTAACCCTTTGACAGTTCGCCTTGAATAAAACTCCTCCAGCAAGGCCCAACATTGGTTTTACCATTTGCCACCTAGCCTTTTTTCCCTTGGGTTCCGCACTCAAGGGTCATCTTTATTTTAAACCCCCCACGGGGCCAGTACTCCTCTGAGTGTTGGTCCAACTTGTTAGCCGCCGGTGGCCACCAGGGGCAACTCTGGGCTGGCCTACCGGAAGTTTGGACAATCCGGTGTGCCCTGAGAATGAGATATGTGCAGCTCCTATCGGGATTTGTCGGCACATTCGGGTGGCTTTGCTGGTTTAGTTTTACCTTTGTCGAGATGTCTTGTAACCGGGATTCCGAGTCTGATCGGGCCGTCCTGGGAGAAGGAATATCCTTCGTTGACCGTGAGAGCTTGTGATGGGCTAAGTTGGGAGACCCCTGCAGGGATTTGAACTTTCGAAAGCCGTGCCCGTGGTTATGGGCAGATGGGAATTTATTAATGTCTGGTTGTAGAAAACCTGAAACTTAACTTAATTAAAAAGGATCAACAGCGTGTGTAGCCGTGATGGTCTCTTTTCGGCGGAGTCCGGGAAGAGAACATGGTCTCGTGTTATGCTTGAACATAAGTAGTCTTGGATCACTTCTTGATCATAGATTCTCGAACGTGCTTTGCCTTCTCTTCTTGCTCTCATTTGCGTATGTTAGCCACCATATAAGCTAGTGCTTGCTGCAGCTCCACCTCATACCTTTTACCTACCCATAAGCTTAAATAGTCTTGATCGCGAGGGTGTGAGATTGTTTAGTCCCCGTGACTCACAGATTACTTCCAAAACCAGATGCAGGGACCGATGATACCATTCATGGAGATGCGAATGAGCTCAAGTGGGAGTTCAATGAGGACTCAGGACGATACTACGTTTCCTTTCCAGACGATCAGTAGTGGAGTCCAGTTGGGGCGATCGGGGACATTATGCATTTGGGGTTGTCTTTATTTTGGTTCCGTAGTCGGACCTTGATTGTATCTGGATGATTGTAATGCCATATTTATGCTATTGTGTGAAGTGGCGATTGTAAGCCAACTATGTACCTCTTTTCTTATTCAGTACATGGGATGTGTAAAGATTACCCCTCTTGCGACATTGCCTACAATGCGGTTATGCCTCTAAGTCGTGCTCCGACATGTGGGAGATATAGCCGCATCGTGGGTGTTACACCACGTCTCAGCACGAAGGAAACATGTGCGTGTAAAAATATACTGTATCGGACGTAGTACCTATGGTTCGACCTCGGGACCCAGCCAGTCAGTCGAAAACACCCCACTAGCCACACAGCTTCATCATGCAAACGTGGCACGAAGGATAGATGTGGTTAGCTCCATCTCGACCAGCCACAACGTCTCTTGTTCTAGGTGATTCTTCAATTTTCCAAGCTTTTTTTAGTTGTAATAACACCACGGCAAGCTAGCGCCGCTATTCGTGTGTGCTCGTGCAAAGGTTAGATGATGGAGAGAAGAGAGATTGAGATCGCAGACCTGGGACCCACCAGTAAGTGAGACAACGGTCATGCACGTGTTGACGAGGCACTCCCTCTACTCTACTCAACGCAAGTACTGTATAAAATCAAGTTATGTGACAAAGCCAACAACCGTTCGTTTTTTCAGGCTATCGACTTACGCTTTGTAGTCTAGGTTGCCAGTTCGAATCTCGTCATTCAGATTTGTTAGTTTTAGGTCCAAATTTGATTAATGACAAGTGGGACCCCCGTGTGTTGTTCCCATATTTTAGTCTAGAATGGTTTTTTTGAACAAACACTTTGCGCGGTTAGACAAGTAACGGCACGAGTTACACGTATTTTGCAAGTTTATGAACAAAAATGACGGCAGCATAGAATATCACATCCATCGCCGCAGCTTAGATACTATGGTTATACGAGTTTTTACACCGTTGGAAGTTAGATCCAGTGGCTTGGGAGTAGTCTTTGTAATTATGCGCAATTTCCAAACTCTCCAAAGGTTTTTTTGCAAATAAAACATTTAGGCCTCGTGTGTGCCGCTGCATCTTCGATCCAACGGCTCCCCGGTGCTCATATTAGGTGCTCCCCGTAGCTTAATTACCCGCTACGGTGATATGAGCATCTAGGTCATATGGTCAGTGATCAGATGGCACATGCGTGTAGTACTTGTACTTTTTGTGCATTTCCCAAACTCTATCAGCCGTATATTGCAAAAACATTAAAACCTCCTACTATGGGCCGTTAGATCTCAGTGAACTCGTATCACCATAGAATCTACGGTGCGGGAGCACCTCATACCCTCCCGTGTGAGAAAACATAAGGTGCTATCGCAGCTTGGATGCTACGGTGATACGAGCTTGGAGGTCGTTTGATCTGAGATCTAATGGCATCTGAGCAGTCTTTGTGCTTGTAAGCAGTGGCCGAACTCTTTTAGGGCTTTTCTGCAAAAAACCATTCGAACCACCGAGGAGGTGTTGGGTCACAAATCCAATGCCTCCGAAGAGCTTGTATCACCAAAGCATCTAAGGTGTGGTAGCACATGATATTCTTACATACAGGAGAATATGATGTCCTCCTTCATCTTAGATTCTACGGTGATACGAGCTTCGAGGTCGTTGGATATGGGATCAAAGGGCATCTAAGTAGTTTTTGTACAAATTGTGTGCAATTCTCAAACTCATCAAGGTTTCCTGCAAAAATATTAAGACACATCATGTGAGCTGCTATATCTCAGATCTACAAGCTCCAAGCAACTCGTATCGGCATATAGCATCTAAGGTATGGGGGCACATGATATTCTCTCGGGGAGGAGGGGGGGTGCACAACCAATCGGTGGTTGGGAGGGTGGGGACAAATATAATCTTAACAACCGTAAACAGAGCTCCACAATTTTATCTAAGGTTGAGGGTTGACCCCCAACAATCATAGCTCCGCCTAAACATAACATTTGCATGTACTGTAGTACTAGACTTAATATTCATGTTCTAGTTTCATGTTCATTTTAAATATCGAACTGAGGACCATGGATGTCTTACATTTTACTCCCTTTGTTCCTAAATATTAGTCTTTTTAGAGGCTTCAAATGGACTGGCACATACGGATGTATATAGACATATTTTAGAGTCTAGATTCACTCATTTTGCTCCGTATGTAGTCACTTGTTGAACTCTCTAAAAGACCAATATTTAGGAATACAATGAGTATTTTTGAATTCGTGTCATACATGCATGGTTTGGAAAAATAGATGCACTATACTTATTGGATTGTTGTTGTGTTCGTGCGTGTGTGTCTCTGTGTGTGTGTGTGGTCATATGCTTGATACATACAAAGTTTTCTCACCTCCATATTGTTCATCTTTTAAATTTGAATTTGCATTGGAAAACTTACTAGGGATACCATGAAATGTGAAATCCATGTTGAGATCACTATATCACAAACCCACTCTAATTCAACAACTCATCATAAATCAATTACCATGTTGAGATTAGTATTTGCAAGGAAAATACGGGTATTGTAATACACATAGATTCGTTCGGCAATTTAAAAGGTTCCTTTTGTATTCTCGAATGGTAGGACCCAACGGCGTACCAGCCAGACCTTGGCTCATGTTGATCCTAAAAAAACCGGGCTCGTGTCCTTCGGTGGAGTGCATGGTACGCACATTAGGCAACCCCAACCAGTCGAGCCTCAATGTTTCAAGTCGAAATATCTGGCGGCTAGAATTCCAGCCCTAGGAAATTCCCCTCATGTCCCCGGTCCATAATGACTACCGATGAACAACAGAGGGATGCTTTAGTAACTAGACAACGTTACCTACCGTGCCGAGCACGGTTCAATTCCCTCGGTCGCCGCTCGTCAAGGTGACCCGTCAACTACATTGCCTAGTACTACTACTACTAGTACTACTACTACTACTACTACTACTACTACTACTACTACTACTACTACTACTACTACTACACTAGGATGAGCACTGAATTGAGGCCGTTTGTTCGTGCCTAGTACTTGAGTTAATATATCAGGCAATGCACTGGTACGGAGGGATTATCCTTTTACTCTGCATATATAACTTGTCTGAAGTCTAACTAAGCAAAATGTTTGACCAAATCCTTTCTTAAGAAATACAACAGGGCAGATGTACGGCTTGAAAATTTATTGCATGATGCAGGTTATGATATTGTTTCGAATCCTAGATCTTAAATTTTAGAAAATCCAAAAGTGAGCATAAATTCTTGAAACTAAGCATGGTCACGTGATATGGCACAAATATTACTTTGTAAGTTTTTTCTTCAATTTGAGACACATTAAGGCGAACATTTTCACTATTGAAACCGTGGGCGTTTACGTGCCGCCACGAGTCCCCGCTTCTCATCGGCAGGTGCCGTCCGAGCAAGCGTGTGAGTCGACGGGAGGCGTGCGAGCAGACCGCTGTGCCGACTATCAGGGAGGCGTGCGAGCAGACCGCTGTGCAGGCTCACCGGGAGGCGAGCCCTTTGACTAGGCTCCGCCGCCCACCGTTGTCCCAACTGCTCCCACTTTTAATGTCGTCGGCGCCGCAGTTTAAAATCAACCCCGCACTACCCGGTATCGCTACAATCCTCTCTCTTCCTCTCCGATTCTCCTGTCGTCTACCTCCAACTAGCCTGAACTAAACGTACGCCATGCCGCATCACGATGGTTTGCCTTAGTGTTCTAGTTTCCTGAGGAAGACACCCAGCCGGAGTCTCAAGAACATAAGGC
Source organism: Triticum aestivum (assembly GCF_018294505.1). NCBI lineage: Eukaryota > Viridiplantae > Streptophyta > Magnoliopsida > Poales > Poaceae > Triticum > Triticum aestivum. The sequence continues at coordinate 385,139,218 of NC_057800.1, read as the reverse complement.
GCTTTGGGACGAGCTTGAATTGCCTTTGCGGGAAGACGTCGCGCCTGTCCCTGCTCCCGTTCCGAGTCCCGTCGCCCCGACTGTGCCAGCGCCCATCCCCGTGCACCTACCAGCGCATGTGCCTGCGCGTGCACTGACGCGCACGCCCGTGCCGGTGCCCGTGCACCTGCCAGCGCATGCGCCTGCACGTGCACTGACGTGCGCGCCCATGTCGGTGCCCGTGCACACGAATGTCTCCGCCGCACCGTTGACAGCGCCTGTCCCCACGCGGGAGCCAGTGCCCCCCTCAGCGGCATGGATGGCCGCCGTCGACCGCTTCCTTGACCAACGCCAGTCGCCTCCTCCCGCCAGTTGACTCGCTCCGAAGTCCAGAACATTTTGGCCTTCCTTGAAGCTAGGCCAACATCCAGGAGTACGCCAACAACGGCGCAAGACGTCGCCGTCGTCGTCGGTCAGTGGCCCGAAGACACACAGAGCATGGCAGAGGAGCCGCTTCCCACCGCGAGACGCCCCCGCCGCCGCCGCGTAATCAAAATTTGCCATGAAAAACGTTTGGATTGCCATGCTTAAAATACGAACGTTTATCATTTCCATTTATTTTATATCGATCGTCGTATAATTTAAAGTCGGAGTCAGACTGAACGAAATGTATGGTTTGATCGATTGAATGTTCTGCTAGAGCCGTATCAAATTAAATATAAAACGTCATCAAGCCACATGTATTCATTGTCATCCAACGACCTAGACTGCTTCAATGTCGAGCGCTCAACACGTTTAGCGTGCAGTTAATTTCATGCCAAAAATAGTGCTAATCACATGACAACATGCAAATAATATCCTAGTAGTTAATATCTGCATGCACTTAATATACTTCCAAATTAACGTGCATTGCACGTACACACTGACTAGTGCTGCTAGTACGTGAAACTGGTGCCGTGACTTATGAACGCGTCCAGATATTGTCAACGGCAACATCGCCCGCGAGTTCTTCCTGTTTGCCCGTGCATCTAAACGCAGAAGGGGAGGAGAGAGAGCACACATGGAACCCACCAGTAAGTGAAGGCGAATAGTACTAAAACTAATATTACATGTTATCCATTAATTAGGCTGTGGTAATATAAAAACATTATGTGAACAAAGGGGGTACAACAAACATTGCTATTCTACGTATGTTGCCTATTGATGTGCGTCTTGAAGGCCCGGTCGCATGTTCGATCCTCGTCCTTTATTTTTTAATTTGTATATGGGTCCAAATTTGTTTCATGACATGTGGGCCCCTCGATGTGTAGTTTGTAGCGCTTTAATTTGTGGGTCGAAATTTGTTCCATTCCAAGTGGACTATCGGTGTGTAGTTTTGTAGCTTATTTATAATAATTAAAGAGAACAACATAGTTTTTTCAATAATACCATGGTGCGACGTTGAAGGCGAGAAAGGACGTGCGAGAGAGCGATGACAAAGACAGAGGGAAATCAACTAAGGGAGTTGTGTGGGTTGCAATGGTGTTTGGAGTAGTTATGGGCCGAATGCTATGAAAATATAATCTAAACCGACCGGAATAAATGCCTACACAAATTAATCCAAGGTTGGAGTGCCCCTCGCAATGTAAATAGCTCCGGCTTTGCGAGGGATGGAGAGCTAGTAGCTTCAACGCGTGGAAGATGTGGTGTGAGAAAGCGAGGTCAATCGAGAGACATATAGATAGAGAGACAAAATGAGTGTGGTCCGACATTCATTGAACAAATATATATGCTCTGGAGAGATATTGTCCAATTGAGCTTTTTGGCAAGGGTGAGGGTTGTAAGATAGAGCTTGAGAGATGATCCAGTTACAGACGTGTAGATATATTTTGTGTGTGGGAGGAAGCAAGTTCAACCGATCACATAGGGTTGCCGTGCGATCGAAAGAGTGAGACGGGTTGGAGAGAGTGACCTAGATAGACGATGTGCGTGAGAGAGTATACAATGTGAATAGGTCAAATTGGGCTCAAACATGGTGATATATCGTTTTTGTCCGAGAAAGAGCAAGGTCAATAGAGACATACAGAGAGAGAGAGATTGAGTGAGCGTGGCCCACCATGAGGTCAAAAGAGTGGCAGCGGCTTGGATGGATTGACCTAGATAGACAATCTGCGTGAGAGAGTATAGAGTGTGTCGATCGAGGCCCGAACAGGGAGATATATCATTTGTGTGTGAAAGAAAACAAGGTTAAACGAGACTTAGATAAAGAGAGCGAGATTGAGCGAATGTGGCTCGCCGTGCGGAAGAAAGAGTGAGACAGTCTCGAGGGAGTGACCTAGATATACAACGTGCGTACGTGCGCACGAGAGGTTGGGGGGCTAGATAGGCAATGCATGTATTTAGCACGAGAGGGTGAGAGGGAGAGGGGGGAGAGAGACATCTCGGCATGGGGTCCAATGGCGGGTGTGTGAGGTAAATGCATTTGGTAACAGAGTGGAAAAGGGGGTTGTGTAGTTGAGAGACTTAGAGATCGAAACATGGAGAGAAATAATGAACGTGTGTTGGAAACCGGTAGCTTCCTAAGGTGGTTAGGAGAGGAAGATTGACCGATACAGGAAGTATGTAGCGTTTGTGCG